>NC_056726.1:511232981-511295481 GCF_019279795.1 Protopterus annectens | reverse complement strand
GATGAAGGGGTAGAAGACTATAAATAAACATTTTAAATCTTTGGTATAATCTTTTTTTTCTTATTGTTGCTTTTATTAACAACAAAGAGACATATAACAAACAAACAACAGCTTAGGAAACCTACAAACACATAACAGGGTTTAAGAAATTCAGTTAATTTCATACGAAATTAAGCCTGCAGACTATATATTATTAACAAAATCATGCTACATTAGACATATCATAACTTCAGTTATAGACTGATTACAAAACATGTATATATCCTGCACTTTATCACATACTGTGAGGAATCTTAAGCTACAATAGCCAATTTAAATATGAAACTATATATTATGGTGGGTAACGCTTGATTAAAACCAAACAACTAAGTGAACTAGTTACGATAGCAATGCAATACCATTAATCATGTGGTGTGTTATCTTGCACAGTGAGGCAGCTACACTCTCAATTGTTTCTCAGATAATATGCCTCAACAGTTACCTAGGCTGGTAAGTATCTTTACAATGGAGGACTAGTAAGAGGATTTTTGCTCCTTTTTACAGATCTGAAATTACTTCTGGTACTTAAGTACTCATATCCAAAATAAACCATTGATAGTTTAGCATATTTGTTTAAGAAAAATCAGTAAATATGAAGTCCATGTTGACCAGGGTTCTTCCAGTCAGAGGTGATATATAGTCAAGTGATAGCCGACAGCTGGGTAAATCATACATTTTGAGTAGAATTCAAACTGTATCTCTTTGCCATTATCAATATGATCCAGAAATTTGCCTGAAGGAATGGAATAAATGCAGTGACTCCATTCACAATATTAGAAGTTCCCTATTAGATTTTTTGAAGCATAAGGGCAGGCATAGAATTTGTTAAATTCCTCTATGTCTGGCATTCTACAGGTCCTGACAGGGTGCCTCTTTTGCACAGCCTTTCTCAGCTAGACTCATGAGCAGCCAGTGCCACTTGTACATGTGCTTTAATGGATGAGTAGCATATGAGTGCCCCATAATTCTAGTAGGACACTTAGTTGACACCTCTCTGTGGCCAGAGATTCATCACTTCTGAATTTATTTACATGTCTCTGCATGATGGCAAGGGTGGATGCTCTATTTTTCAGTGGTCAAGTAAGCATATCAATGCAGAGACTTAATTAGGGTAGGGTAGAGGTGGTAGCTGTCCTGGGCGCAACTGGGCAGGGGGCATGATTGGCAAATGCTAATTGTGCAGGAGTGGAGCACAGGCATCGTTTTATGAAGCAGTAAAGATATGTACTGTTTGGGGGGGTTGGCAAATGCAGTGTTTATTATATGCACACACATACACACACACACACACACACACACACACACACACACACACACACACACACACACACACACACACACACACACACACACGCACACACGCACACACATATACACACACACATACACACACACACACACACACACACACACACACACACACACACACACACACACGGATCTCTATCAGATCATCGAAGATCCAGAAATTCAAAATTCATTTGGCCGAGACCATATGATCGAGTTTTCGGAAGTTCGAACGTAAAAACATTTTCTTTTTTTAATGTTTTTGCAGGGGGGCAAGCTCTCCTGCACCCCAACAGCACCTGCTAATTAAATATACCAACTCTGAGATTGCACTACAGTGAGGAAAAGGTTAAATTTCCTGATCCGTGCTGTACGATGATCTCCATTGAAAATGTTTGCAGTTCTGAAAATTCGATCATATGGTCTCAGCCATATGAATTTTGAATTTCTAGACATTCGATAATCTAACAGGAATCCCACACACACACACACACGCACGCACGCACACACACACACACACACACACACACACACACACACACACACACACACACACACACACACACACAGAAACATATATTGGTATATAAAATGTGTGTGTGTGTGTGTGTGTGTATATATATATATATATATATATATATATATATATATATATATATATATATACTGGTATCAATTCCCTCAAAAAAACGGATGCTGATCAATGGACTGAATGACTGCATACCTCTCAACTTCAAATTGCAGGAAATCTGGAAAAAAGCAAAAATAAAGGGGGGACAAAAAGTCCAAAACCAGGAACAAATTTAAACATGTTTCTCTTCTAAATGTAGAAAATTGCTAATACAGTAGGTTTTATGGTGGTATTTATTTTCATAGATAAGTACTAGGATAGGTGCCCTTGTGGACTATTTTAAGCCTACCAGTTTCTGTCAAAGGTGAGTGTCAAACCCTATACTTTGCGTCTATGAGATAAACACCTGTGTTGCTCGTCTTGTGTATTCAAATAAGATGACGAGGCTTGGGTGTTCATTTAAGTAGTTTATTACACACAAACATATCAGGATGGATAGCAGGAACATTAAACTTAAATGAACTAAATGACTGACTGCTGCATTCATACATGCTATCACTCTCAAAATGGCACTCTAGCTTGCATATGCTCAGTACTTATATGTACGTGCCTGCTGACTGGAATGCTTCTTAACGGTATATCACAAACTCTGATCTACATCCTACCACTTTAATGAGCTGTCTTGCACTGACAATGACATTTGAATAGGTAAGCAAATTATACGGAAAGTAATAAACAAAACAACATTCATGTCCGTGTATCTGAAACTAGGTCTGGTAATGTGACCTGATCTTGTAATGCAAAAGTTAGGACTGGGTATAGCAACAGGGACAGTCACTGCGGAATGTTCTGCTTCAGGACTCTAAGGGATATTCTCAGGAACAGGGATAACTGACGGAATTCCCTCTGGAACTGTAACATTGGACAAATCACTTTGAAAATTAAAGTCTCCATTACAGCAAGATGCTGTAACACTGGCTTGGACACTGGTAATAAATGTTTCCAATTCTGCCTAAATTCCATTTCTTGTGATTCCATGATGTACAATCTCGGTTCTTCGCACAAATGTTTCACAAGTCCAATTCAATCAAATCCTTTTGCTGTCTGCATACTCACTATCTCTCCTTCTCTTAATGGATTCAGACGTTTTCTGGATTTGTCATAGTAGGACTTTTGGGACAAATGCTTTTTTAGAAGTTGAGTCTTTACTGGTTTGTTGTTTTTGGCAGATGGAACCAACAAATCCTTTCTGACTGGTAGTGTAGTTTTGGTTTGTCCTGACATTAATTTCTGGGCAGGGGAATCAAGTAAATTGTCACGAGGAATGTTTCTGAGATTCAGGAGATTTAGAAAAACATCAGTAATGTCTTATTTTTCACTTTGAACTGCACATTCATTCAAGCCATTTGGCTGTAGGTATTCAGGTCTACTAGTAACATGAACAAAGTCCCATGTTTCAGTAAATCTTCTGAAATGATGACTTGTAAACTGTGCACCATTGTCAGAAATGACTCTGTGCAGACTACCATGGACAGAAAAATGTCTCATCAACTTAGTAATGTCAGTATTGGCCATTAGGTTAGGAAGGACGTCAGTCTCAAACCAGTTTCCATAAAAGTCTAGTAATACCAAGTAATTTTGACCATTCCAGTTGAACATATCAATAGCTACTGTTGACCACAGTAGTTCAGGTATCTGACTTAACTGAAGTGGTTCTTTTTGTTGATGTGGTTTAGTACTATTACAAACAGAACAAGATGAAAGTACCTTTACACAATATCTTTTGATAAAGAAGGCCAGAATACTATATCTCTTGCCCTTCTTTTGGTACTATCAGTTCCTGGGTGGCCACGATGCAAGATTTTAATGTGCTCTTGTCGCAAGGATTTTGGAACAATCACTTTTGGTCCTTTCATGATGATACTATTTTCCAACAAAATCTCATCTCTGTAAGGAAAATACTGCTTCACATCTACTGGTAAATAAGATTGCTTTGACGGCCATCCTTGACTGATAAGGTGGTTGAGCTTCTGGAGAACTGGATCTGAAGCTGTGTGAATTCTAAGCTCATCAAGACATGTGAAAGAAAATATTCTCACTTCCATGACTTCAAAATCAGGTTTCTCATTCTCGTGTGGTGACAGGTATTAAGTGTCAGACTAAGTGTTGTGCTGCTCAGTGTTTTTTCTGAGCAATTGGGATGCCTTTTGTGAAAACAAGATTGAAATTATACTTTTGTAGTTTGAGCAGCATGCGTTGCAATCTCGCAGGAGCTGTGTGCATTGGCTTTCTCAAAATAGTGACTAAAGGTTGGGGGTAAGTTTCAATTTGAATAGGTCGGCCATAAATATAATCATGGAACTTCTAACATGCAAACACAATTGCCAAGAGCTCTTTCTTTGAGCATATTGCATCTCAGTTTGGGTTAGAGTTCTCGATGCATAGGCTACTGATCTACCCAGTTAAACAATGACTACACCAAGATCAAACATATAAGCATCACATCAAATACTCTCTGGTGTTGCTCTGAGCAGGAACAAAATACATCTTTGCGTGTCATATCTCTTACCGGTGCTGAAGCTTGACTCAAATCTGGAATGAACTTGCCTAAATACTTGACCATGCCAAGAAAACATTGTAGGGCTTGGACATTGTCTGGAGCTGGTATCTCAAGAATTGCTTGGGAGGATCTGGTCGTAATCCTGAACTGGTAAACAAATGACCTACATAAGTAACTTCTTGTAGCCTGAATTTACATTTCTCAGGATTCAGCTTAAAATTCACTTCACAAGCTTGTTCGAGAACTTTCTTGAGGTTTCTGTCATGTTCGACTTCACTATTGCCTCTTATACCTACTATAATAGCACATGGATATCCAGAAACAAATTTGTACCATTGCACATTGAAAGACTTCGCTGGCAGAATTTATTCCAAATGGCATTCTCAGAAATCTGTACCTTCCAAGTGGCATACTGAAAGTGGTTAGCAATGAAGATTTTCAATCAAGCAAAATTTGCCAAAATGAACTTTTTGCATCTAAGACACTAAAACCAGTGGCATTTGGCATGAGGGCAGCAACTTCCTTGACTGTACGCATCGAATGATGAGATTGATTTAGTGCTCTGTTCAAATCTCTTCGATCGATACATATTCTAATATCATCTGAGCTTTTCTGGTGAGCTACTACCATGGAAGATACCCATTCAGTTGGTTCTCCTACTGGACAAATGACTCCTTGCTGCACCATTCTGTATAGTTCAGCTTTGACTCTGTTCTGAATAACTACTGGAACCTTCTGTGCTGGTCTGATGACTGAGCTTACCTCGTGGTCTAACTTCATGGAGTACACAACTGGGAGTGTGCCTAGTTTATCTTCAAAAAAATCGGCATAGCCAGGAAAAATGGTCTGGGTGAAATTTGAGTTCTTATCTTTCAGGCTTACATGGTGAACTTCCTTATTAAATGAAAGCAGTCTCATTTTCAAACTGTCTCTGAGGCCTAATAATGACTGCACATGTCTCTTGACTACGTAAAACTGCAAGTCATAGCTGTTCCCAACAGAGTAATATGAAAGCACCACTGAGCCTTTGGTTTGAATTTCTTCGCCACCATAAGCAACAAGGTTCATACACTTTACCAGATCAAGTTGTTCTTCAGCTTTTACTCTAGCAAATGTTTCTGCTGACATAACATTGCACTTTGAGCTAGTATCTACTTTGAGCTCTATGGGTCTCTCATTAATCTGAACAGTACAAAATATTTCATTCTTTGCACACAAATCTACTGCATTGACTGTTTCACCAAGCAAAGACACACCATTGACATAAAAATTAGGGTTGCAGCTTTCTAATTGATTAACTTGCTCTTTTGATGCTATCTTTTAATAAAAGAATGTGCCCCTTTAGATTTACAAAATATTTTGAAATGATTCCACCATTTACATGAATGGCACTGCTGACCAAAAGCTAAGCACTTTTGTCAGCTAGGATTATGGTTTCCACCACAATTACGACATATGACTATGAGGCTAGCTACAGGTTTTCCTGAATCACCCTTGTACTTTGCTGCGTATACCCTGGGCCTTGCTGAAGCTGCTCTGGGTTTTGCTGGATCTCAGGCTCTGGCAGCCCCACCCTTAGCCTATATCTTTTAATCTCATATTGCATAATATCTATATTAGCAGCATACCTCTCAACTGTCCAGATTAACACAGAATGTCCAGATTTTTGCCTATTTTTGGTCTGTTCCTCATAAAATTTATGGTTTTCTGGCAAATTGTTGAGGATTGAAGTCACTAAATAATACTAAATAATGACACACATTTGAGTCTTAGACTTCATATCCTTCAGAAAATATATAATAAAGTAAAATCTGTCTCTCTAGCAACTTTCTAAGTTTATGGGAACAATTTATTTAAAATCTGTACCTACTTTTGGGACTTTGTCCTCCCATTATTTCCAATTTTGCCCAGATTTCTTGCACTAAGAGGTTGAGAAGTATGATTTGCAGTAGAAGAATCCACATGTAATTTTCTCATTTGTAATCATATGTGTCTGCCTTTCTGTAAGCTCATATATCTCACAAATCTCAATGGCCTTATTCAAAGTTAAATCACTGCCTTGAACCAAAATCTTTCTCACTGCATCATTATTAATACCACACAAAAGCCTGTCTTTTATCAACTTATCTCTTAGATCACCAAATCTGCATGTTTTAGCCTTATTTTTCAAGCCAGTTATATATTCCTCAAAAGTTTCACCAGGCTTTTGATCTCTTGTGAAAAATAAGTGCCATTCCATTGTGATATTTGTTTGGGGGCTACACATTTCTCTAAATGTATGGTTTAAGAACTCAGGGTCTTCCTGTGTTTCAGCCGGTACCACTATATTGCAGTCTTCCCCCTCCCCTGCAAACACAGCAGGTGCATAGACAAATGAACACTGTCTTTCAATGGCTTCTGACCCAGTTAAATTAAGCAGAATAAATGCCTTTGTATGATCGTCTTTGTCAAAAAAAGCACCCTGTATGAAAATATTATACACTTGCTCAAACACTCTCCAATTTTCTACAATACTGTTATCAAACACAAGCGACTGGGTCTGCGAAAGCCTTCTGCCACACCAACAAATTACTTTGAAACACAGTGCAAACTTGGTCCTTGCAATTATGTATGAACATGCACACACACCATGTAGTTATAATAACATTCAAATGCACAAAATCTCTTTGAAATCACTGTGCTTTGTGAAATAAGTGTACTGTAATACTACACATACTTGCCAACACTTTGCAGACTTTGGATACTTCAAATAGCTTTAGTTAATGCGAACAAGTAGTACAGAGTGAAAAATTATGGAAATTTCCCCTTTTTTATACATTTTATGCAATTTCAGTACTGTTTGAAACATTTTCAGAATTATTTTGAATATTTTTATTAATATGACAGTTTTAGATATTTGTTTAATTAGAAATTCATTTTGAACATTCTGAGTGCTTTGTTTTATATTTGTTGAGTAAAAAATTATTTAAGCAAGTTTTAGTACCTGAAATTCATTTCTGACCTGTATGGGAGTTGTTTGAGCTTCATTTGATCCACTTCTGTATATTCCTCCAAATTCTAGTTGTAACTGTGTACCTCATGGTTTTAAAGAAGTTTTACATTTGGTCCCATTCTGACACCATGTCGCTCGTCTTGTGTACTCAAATAAGATGATGAGGCTTGGGTGTTCGTTTAAGTAGTTTATTACACACAAACACACCAGGATGGCTAGCAGGAGCATTAAACTTAAACGAACCAAATGTCTGACTGCTGCACTCATACATGCTATCACTCTGGCTCCTTACTCAAAATGGCACTCTAGCTTGCATGTGTTCAGTACTTATATGCACATGCCTGCTGACTGGAACGCTTCTTAAAGGTATATCACACACTCCGATCTACAACTTGGACAATTATACCAAAGCCAAACCTAACTGTCTGAAGGATATAAAGTTTGAAATTCAAATGTATGTCATTATTTAGTGACTTCAGTCCTCAAAGATTTGCCAAAAAAATGACACAAATTTTATGAGGAACAGACCAAAAATGAGAGGCGAAAATATGGAAAGTAGAGAGGTATGAATAACTGTGAAATGTGGTTGATCGTTCCATCCATCAGCATTTTAACTTTTTGAATAAACAGAAAATGTAATGTTTGTGAGTCATGTAAGTGCGAGTCTGTGAAAGTAATTCTGAAACCTTTAACTATTCTGAAGAGTTCAGTATTTAAGGGTAGGACTGTTTAATTAAAGAGTAGGTGGGTTAGGGTTAGAGTAGGGTTAAGTGAGGGCATAGCTTTTGTGTAGTGTGTGTGTGTGTGTGTGTGTGTGTGTGTGTGTGTGTGTGTGTGTGTGTGTGTGTGTGTGTGTGAGTGTGTTCAAGCTGTCTAGATTAGTGGCAGTGCTACAAAAAGTGTTTTTGGAAGGTAAGGTGCAGAGTTAGGGGTAGGATTAGGGTTAGCAGGTATTACTCAGGTAGAGCAACTGGGTGAACTCCCCCACCCATCTTACTCATACCTGACAACCCTATCCCTGGCACTGCCGATAATCCTGCAGCTTAACTTTCAAAAACCTTTTCTGTAACACTATCACTATTCAGACAAATTTGATCTGATTATGTGGTGAGTTTTGTTATGTTTCCTTTTGTGATCAGTTTTAGTTTACAAGTTTAGAGTTTTTCAGTGTGTTGAATTTCAGAATGCTGGTATTGATGACTTCAGTTTTGGTGCATTTGCATTCTGATAATTCAACCTATACTCATATATCTATATCTATCTATCTATATAGATAGATATATGAATGTATGTCCATATATCGAAAATTGTACATATTGAATGGTAACCAATCAAGCACAACTTTTTGAACACCAGCTAATAGAAAAACAAAATAAAAAATCTAAAACACATTTTTTGCAAGCCCCTCCTACACTCCATACCCTCTGCTAATTATATATACTGACCAGAGATCGCACTACAGTAGAGAAAGGGCAAATCCCCCAATCCCAATTGTACCACAATCTCGGGAAAGACCAAATCTTCTGATCCCAATTGTACCGCAATCTCACATGAAAAAGCTGGTGCATGTGATGAGCTGATTTTCTATAAGCTGTACTGGCTTTTTTTCTGGTCAACAAAAAGAACATTTAACCACTGCCACATGTCAGGAAACTGTATATACATATATAGATATAGCCAACAGTCAGGCTACATGCAGTCTGTGAGAATAAAGATCTGCTCCCACTGACTTCCTAGCACATGGTGGTGCACATATAGTCCTCTCTGCTCCACAGACATAGAAAGGTCTCAGTAATACAATTTTGTGCCATTGCCATGACTGCAGAATCTGTTAAACTAGCATAACATGCTAATGAAGATTATAAGTACTGATACATTTACCATTAGTGGAAGCTCAGGTGCATCACTCCATTGTGGTCAGGCTGGGTGTGGTTGTGGCACTGTACCTGTATGCATAAAATCTCTCACTGTATATGTTGCTGCTCCCTTTATTACACAGTATGTTATGTGAAATTTCATTCCGGTTAATAATAATGTTGTTTCTTGTCTATGTTATGGTGAGTATCACATCACCATTTCGTGAACATTGGGTTCTGTGGTGTTGATATTCATGCAGTATATCTGCACTTGTGACTCCATAAAACCTTTCCATTACTGCACAATTCACATGTTTGTGAATTACAGACTGTGCTATGGATCTCCATTTGTGTATCTACAGTGTGCCATGATTCCCTCAAGGTACATGCCAGTACTCCATTGTTCCTGACTCTCTGAATTGCATAAGGCTCTATGGTTGGGACTGTTGTACTCTTTGCAGGTACACCTCTCAACCTCTTACTGCAAGAAATCTGACAATATTGCTGTTATAAACTTGGAAAGTTCCTAAAGCAAAAGGGTTTGTGTTAACATACATTTTCTGAAGGATTTGAAGTCTGAAAGTTAAATGTACGTCATTATTTAGAGACTTCTATCTGCAGATCATCTCAGTGATTTGCCAGAAAGCCACAAATTTTATAAGGAACAGACTAAAAATATGAGGCAAAAATGTGAATATTCTGTGAAAAGCTGGACAGTTGAGAGGTTGAGAGTTATGTTTGCATGTCACCCCAAGAACATGACCACTTCCTTGATAAATTTATGCTCCTCCCCATAAAAGAAATTAGGTTTATACTTGGTTACCTGAATTAGTACGCAGTTAAGTGTGAGATCCATGCCTCTACCAATAATTAGATACTTTGTACCTAGAGTCCATAAACCTTAATCTTGAACAAATTATAAACATGCCAATAAGGGAAGAAAACATATGATAAGTCATCCTGGCAAACATTCCTACTAGCTGTGCTAAGCTAAATGTAGCCCCACACCTTGTATACTCTGAGCATGCCATAAAGTTCTTCATATATACCAAACCAAACCTAACTAAAAATTATAGCATCTTTGAGAGGTTTTCAAATGGCAACTGTAGTATCATGAACAATCATCTTGTATCATTTTACTGGGACTTTATATCATGCTCCAACTGCATAATATATTGTTAAATTGTTTAGTGTTCGCTACAAAACTTTAACAAACTGCATTGATACATTAAACTCCTTGAGGCATAAAAATAGTGGAAACGTTTGCAATGCTTATAAAGTATGGAGTTATGCAATGGCACAATTATGAAAACTTAAGGACAGTGTACAAAGCCTTCAAACTTTACCCATCCTAGTGCAGCAAGCCTAAGGTCAAGCTCATCCAAGAAAAAATGACTAAAACAATCAAAAGAAACAAAGCTTCATTTGAGGCAAAATATACCATCAAGAGGGGTAACAATAAGTCTTTCTGCAAATGTATTCAAAAATGAAGGAGAAGAAGCAAGAATAATGTGTGCTAGTACAAAATGGTATCACAATAACAGAGCTAATAGATATAACTAGCATATAGGCGTACAGATTTGAAGCAACATTCAGGCTACAGAGTGGATCCGCATCCTTGTGCAGTATGACACAACCCAAAATTATATTCACAGTGGTTGCCTGTCACTTAGTAAGGTCAGAAGCACCAGTTTCATGGGACCAGATGAGATAACACAAATCCTAATTTGTGCTATCAGAAATAAAGTAATGTACCCACTTATAGACAACTTTCTAAATAAAGCATTAAAAAATGGCTGAATCCCTGACATCTGGAAGAAAGATGTTGTAGTCTCAGTCTCCAAGGAAGGACTTCCCACAGACCTGTATAATTTTCAGACTAATCAGCCTCACAAGCCTATTTCACAAGGTAATTAAGAAAATCATCATAGGAGCACAGGAGTAGTAATGGACAAGTGATGATGAGTAACATAAAATGAGAGCCAGGTGATTTATTGAATACAATTACAGAATGTCAGTTTTGCAAAAAAAGTTACACTGAAACAACTTTCAAAGACAGTGGAGTTTTACCTTTTCCCCACTATTGTGCGACATAGACATATTTATATAAGTTTGGTGGGCATGGGATGATGAAAAGATGGGAATATCCCCTCCCTTCAAACAGTACTTAAGATTACACAAAAATGACACACTAAAATGCCAGCCACCAGGAGCAGGATTATTGCCATTAAAGAGAAAACCACAAATGATTGAATGCATGATGGCTTACATGATTAGCTGTCACCCATTGGATGAAGAAGGAGCAATCTGCAATGAAAGCCTAATAGATGCCAAGCAGCAGGGAGCAAAAATGCAGCATTCTGGTAAACCTCCCACCAGATTTATACACTATTGACTGCAACAGCTAAAAGTTCACAGAACAGTAAGAAAACTTGGAGTACTTGCAGAACCTTTCATTTGATGTCTATATAGCTGCTACCTTCCATGAAGCATATGGATTTGCCCCCCGATCCTTAGTGGACTTTGGAGTCATGGCACGGAAGTAATTGTCCCCCTTTATAGAACACTGTATCTTATTATGTTCAGCCTATATATACTTTTTACTGCAATGTATTTTACTGCAGTCATCTTACAGTCAGCTCTTCTACTTGCATTCTATTTCCTGGGCTGTGATTGACATGAGACCTTTATGGATCAGTACACTACCTTGGTTAACAAACAAACAAACAAATAAATGTAAAAAAGTCAGTCAATAAATAAACTAATACACCTAGAGTCTTCAAGGTTTATCCTATAGGCAAAGATTGCAGCAATTCTATGAATATTATTGCCTTCTTGGAGGTGATCTTTGCATGGTCTATAGAGCAGGACAGGACTCAGTTTTTGAAACCCTTTGATTAGGACACAGCCACACAGCCACCCTATACTGTCAGATGCAAACATTTTGTAAAAACATATATGTGTTGTTCACAGCTAGGGGGGGCTTATTAGGTGATTATTTTATTGTCACATAAATTTCATGGTAGTGAATGCTGTAACCCCCTGATTCTATTTGCTGCATATTTGTGTTTCTTTAGAACTTCCAGTGGTTAAAATCCAGCTACAAATTGCATCACAGATGTGTGAACAGAATATTCAGATCACCATAGATGAACTTAGCAATGATATGCCTATAGATATGCATAGTCCTTGTTATAGTGGATAATAATGCTAATGGAAATGCTGCATGAGCAATGACTGTAGTATGCTCTGAATGGACACACCTGGAGACTAAGCACACAATCTTATACCAGTCAGTCATGTATTTATGTTAACAGGGAATATAAACTACTTGAAAGACCTTTGTCAGTTGAGGCAAAACATTACAGAACAATATATAAACAGCATTTGCAGCAATTAATATAGATTTGTACTACTTATAGTGTAAGATACTTTAAGCAGATAGTAAATAGATATGTCTGTGTTTCACTCATTTTTGATATAGCACATCATGAACGTCTCTCAGCTTGCTTGAATCTATTTGAATAAAGCAGGTAAAGTAAATGATAATATAGTTGAGTATTAAACACAGAAATTATATTATTACCAATATTTTATGTTTTAGCTGGATTTTAGCTGGATTCAGCATCTTAATTTTCTGATATATTTCCCTTAAGTTTGCCAATTCAAAGTAAGTATCCTTTGTGAGATTTACATACCTTGACTTCTTTATTATCAGCAGTAGAATAATATAAACTCGGGAGAACTGAGTAGGTGTTTGAAGTTCCATCAGGTACGTAGTTTGTCAGCCTGTGTGTCTAAAGTAATTACATTTGTTTTTTCTTAATAAATGTTTTTTTCCCTCTCTACAGCTGACCGTCACATGCCACAGCTCCTCTCCTCATTCACTGCATCTACTTGACCTGTCTTACCTTCCCCGGGCTCACCTGATTCAGAGAAGATCCCCGTAGCAATGATGAGGCGATTGAGGACACTGCTGCAACGTTATATTGCTACAAGGGAGTGTGCCCTAACTGCCCCACCTTACAGCAGCCTTGCCAGCTCTGCTATTGCTGCCTGCTGGAGGTGCATACATACTTCTGCTTATGAGCAACCTCCCAAGTGACTCACCATTTATGTACAATGGAGCTTGTCAGGCTTGTACTCTTCTTATTGCAGCCAGCATAGGCTGCCCCCCCCCACATAGGTGAACTAATATTGGCAACTCACTTCTATCCTCTAACTACACCCTCTCCAGCTCCAGTACAACTGACTGAACGTGGGTTATCTGGGGTGCAGTAAGAGCTATAGACCCTTCACATCATGGGGACAGTTCTAATAAATATTTTTATATTTTTCAGAATAATTTAATCTTGTCACCTGTTCTAATTCTATCCAGAAAGCTATCAAGTTTGCTGTAGATAATTTCAGATGAGGTTTCACAATCTAATAATACATTTATTTTTAATGGTGGGCAGTAATTCTTGTTTAGTAGTTTGAATAGCAGTGTATTTGGCAGAAATGCATTTCTCACTGTGATTCATTGCCAGTTAGTTTTCCTTAATGTAGTATAATCCTGCCTTTTATTACTCGCCCAGCAAAATTAGTTAAAACATTTATTTTTAGTGAGTTGCGTAAAAGCAGTGTTTTGTTGATGGGTAGACCATATTCACTTCAGTGAATTAATGCATTTGGTGGGATTCTGATGCAAGCAGTGCAATGTGCAATATGAAGCAATGGTGTGAGAAGTGACATGCAGGGTGAGACTGATTAATAGACATAGATAATGTGGTCGTACTCCCCAGAAAAATTGCACTGCCTGTATCATATGTAAATACAGTATAATGACATGGAAATGAGTGACATCATACTAATGGAACCAATTGTGAATACAAATGAGGGGAAATAATAAGGTAGAGTGATTCAGAAATAAAAACAAATTGCTTAATAAGATGCTTCAGGCAATGAATTTGTAAAATGTGTTTTCTTGGTAAAAAGAGAGAGAGAGACCATGCTAAGATGTTAGGCGTAGCATATGCATCAGCTGGACATCATTAGTTAGGGGCTGTTCTTGCAGCCAGTGTTCATGATGAAGCACATTGTCACATGTGTCATCATCGACCAAATCACATATGGATCCTATGACACATAATATGCCCTAATCTTCACTGCAGGAACATAGTTGTCTGCTACCATATCAACAGAGGCATCATACTGGAACTTGTAGGCATGTGTTGTTTTCACATTGAATCCTGTAGGACGTTTGGAATACCAGTCCTTGGGAAGGTAGTTTAACTTTTTCCATCCTTGCCACGGTGATCTTGTATTGGTTATCATTGAGACTCAGTGGGTATTTCACAGACATCCACTTCACAGATACTATGCCAGTTCCCTGGTCTAATGATGCCGGAAGTGGGGAGTGTATATGTGGTTCCAATAGAACAGACAGGAAAGAAACAGCTACTTTCACTGTGCTTTTACATTAACAGATTCCAGGGTCAGACATCTTGTGGTAGAAGGTATTTTCCTGGGTTCTCTGAGTTGGGAACCACTGGAAGAAGCACTAAGTGTGTCTGTTTATTTGCTAAAGAACATAGGAGTCAATTAACAAGTTTTTTCTCTACTATAAATCAGACAAGTTTGCAAGGCTCTTTGTTCATTTACAGGGAACTCTGTAATACTTTTTTAGTGTTTCATCTGCATCCAGAGCCATCCAAGCAAAGATAATAATAGTTTATTGATAACTGCATGTGTACTTGCGTTATACAGTAATCACTATTGTTTTGTGCATTTTTAAAGCATTTATTTAAGTTTGTGGCAAAAATAGTAATTTCTGTATTTGTTGGCTTTTCTAGTCTATATGCCTCCAAATCTCTTTGTAACAGGGTGAATTAACCAGGGACTTAGTTGTTTGGTAGTTGTTTGTTGTTTAAGCTGCACATGAGAGCTGCTTTTGCAGTGATTTTGCATTAACAGATTACAGGGTTAGATGTCTTATGGCAGACAGTGTTTACCTGGGCTCTAGGACTTGGGAAGCACTGCTAGATGTTTGTTGTGTAATCTGTACTTGAGAGCTGCTTTGCTGCGCTTTTACATTAACAGATTGCAGGGTCAGACCTATTTTGGCAGAAGGTGTTTACCTGGGCTCTCTGAGTTGGGAAGCACTGCTAGCTTTTGTATGTTTAAGCTGCTTTTCTGTGCTTTACATTAATAGAGTACAGGGTTAGACATTGTGTGGCAGACAGTGTTTTCCTGGGCTCTCTGAGATGGAAAACATTACTAGTTGTTATTAAATCTGCATTTGGCAGCTGCTTTTGCATCCACTCATCAAGATTTCTCTTGAAGAGGGCCAGTGAGGTTCTCTGTTTGACATGTATGGGAAGTCTATTCCATAGCATAGGCAGTGTCTGGGTTATGAACCTATCTCTCCAGCATGTTCTGTTGATTGTGGTAATGAGGTTGAGGTCTCTGGAGCATGTGGTGTGGAGGGATTGGGATTTCTTTAGATGTAGCATTTCTAACAGTGCTGGGTCAGACATGGCTTTTTAAGTTAAGCAGAGATTGCCTCTAAGTAGGTGATATGAGACAGAGAATAGTTGGAGTTTTTTTGAGTCTGTCCATATAGGACAAGGGTTTAAGGCCTAGGATCCTCTTTGTGAGGTACTTTTATGGCCTCTCCAGTTGTTGCAGGTGTCTAGTGAGATACATGCCAAATGGGGAATTGTACTCCATGACTGGCCTAATGAGGGAAGTGTAGAGGAAGACAATGACCTCTTTCTTCCTGGATGCAAAACCCTTAGTAATGAGATGTGCCACATAGAAGGACTTTCTGAACACAATGGCAATGTGGTGGTCAAAAGAGAAGTTGCTGTCAACCTGTGTTCCCAGATCTCTTATAACACCTTCTGTGTTCAGTGGACTACCATCAGTGTGGTAATTAATGGGAACCGGGTTTTCCCAAAGGGGATGATGACACATTTTTTGGCACTGAGCTTAAGGCCATGGTTCTGACACCAGTCGTTGGTGTCAGTGAGGCCTTTCTGTAGGATGTCAACATCACTTGGGGAAGTTAATAATAGCTCCCAGCTTGCAATCGTCTGTGAACTTTGTCAGCCAGAATCCCTCTATGTTGGCCTGAACTTCGGAGAAGTAGATACCAAACAGGAGAGGACCCAGGACCGAACTCTGTGGGACTCCACTCGTAACTGGTCGGCAGTCTGACTTGGAGTCAGCTACTTTCAAACTGTGGATTCTATCTGTAAGCCAGTTTGCAATGCACCTAGTGATATTGGGGTTGATGCCTAGCTTAGTGAGTTTTTCTATGATACCTGAGTGGGGAATGGTATCAAAGGCCTTGGCCACATCAAGGTAGGCTATATGAACCACCTTTCCTTCATCCACAGCTCTGGTGACTGACTCAAAGAAGTCAACCAAGTTGAGCAGGCATGATTTACCCTTCAGAAAACCAAACTGTGTGGGATCCAGAGTTTGGAGATTCCCTATATCCTTGTTTATTAGGTCCATGATGATGTGTTTCATAGCTTTGCATATCAGACTCATCAGGCTAATTGGGCGATAGTTCCCAGGGTCTGTAGTCACTCCTCCTTTGTGGAGAGGGATGACTGTAGCAGTGCACCATTCAGTAGGGACAAAGCCTGAGCTGAGACTGTGAATGAACATGGCACACATCTGAGGTTAATTCTAAAAAAAAACCAACAGTTGCAAAACAAAGCTTAGGTCATAGAACCAACACTAGATGCTTCATGAAACAAACCAAGCAACACTGATACTGAACAAGTGTTTAATAAAACAGAACTTTCAAGTCAAACAAACCCTTCATCAGGGACACTGATGAAGGGTTTGTTTGACCTGAAAGCTCTGTTTTATTAAACACTTGTTCAGTATCAGCGTTGCTTGGTTTGTTTCATACTGCACACAGGTGAGGTGCCAGTTCACTTTGTAATTCATGTAGAACACAGCCAGGGATATTGTCAGGTCCCATAGAAGCTGTATTCTTGGCAATCTACTGGTATTGTGATTGGACCTTTGGGGGAGGGGTAAAGTTGGCACTGAATCTGTCGATCAATATATTGGCAATATCTGTTGGCTCGCTATAGGAGGTACCATTGTGCAGTAGCTCAGAGCAAATCTGGGTATTGCCATGGAGATTCTTTGCATAAATATAGAAGGCCTTGTGGTTGTCTTTACTATCTGCTGCAATTCTGTTTTCATAGCTAGCTTTAGAGGATTTGATGAGGGAGCTCAACTTTTTGTTGAGGCTGATAACAGAGTTTTTCCAATCTTGGGACTTCACCTTATTCTGCATCAGTTTCCTCCTTCTGTTGTAGAGTTTGTTTATGGCAGGGGATCACCAGATTGGCTTCCTTTTTTTGGAGGAGAGTGTCTTGGTTGTATTGGGTATGGCAAGATCCATGCATTTGTGTACGTGTTCGTACAGTGCATTGGTGTATGATTTGTCAGCCATACAAATATTCTCCATCTGCATGGGTGCTGTGAAGTTAGCCACTTCTGTTTTTAGGAACCCAAAGTTAGCTTTGGAGAAGTTTTTCATGGTGGTTACCTTTGCAGGATGTGGGGGGTGGGGGTGGGTGGGATGTGGATTTCCAAGGTGATTAGTTTGTGGTCGGATCTAACCAGGGAGGAGTTGACTATTGGTGTAGAGCAATGCTTACCCATGTTAGTAATGACCAGTTCAAGGATGTTGCTACCTCTAGTCGGGGTAAGAACTAGCTAGTCCAGGGCATTGGAATTAATGAATTCCAGGAAACTTTGGGCAAGTGCATTGGTACATGAGTAGCTTTCCCAGTTAATGGAGGGGTAGTTGAAGTAGCCCAGTATGAGAATGTTAGGTTGGACCCTAATATTCTCCAGGGTGCTTAGGAACATGGAGTGTGAGTCTTGGGACATAGTTGGGGACCTATAGCAGGCTACGACCTGAATCGCTGCCTTACCCAATGTTAGCTGCACCTGAAGTGTCTCTGATGTATTATGTTGGGCTACCAATCTGGAGGTGTGTGCATCCTTTATGAATATGGAAACACCACCGCCTTTGGAGCTTTGGTCCAAGTTCTGGGGCCGAAAAGTGTGAAATGAGTTACAGACTAGTAGTGCAGGGGTGCTTTCTGCTGCCTTGAACCAGGTCTCTGTTACAGAATAAATGTCAATGTTTTCCCATTTTAAGGAGTGCTTCGAGTGAGTGCATTTTGAGATTTAGACTTCTAGCATTGAGCAGCATGACCCTCAGACTGCATTTGTTTGTAGCTGTTATGGTGATAATTTGGTCTTTGGAACACCACCTAAAAAAGGCACTATAGCAGTGGCAAGAGCCTTGGCCAATATCCGGAAGCCCAGGGGTGACAGATGCAGGCCATCTCTGGCAAAGCATTGAGGTCCATCAGTCATGTCATCCCAGGCAGACAGATACTGGATCCCCTTAGAATGACACCAGAAAATTAGCCAGTTGTTGAAATCAATCAAAGGATCATAGAATCATAGGAGATTACTAGGCTATTGACCCGGAGGTCATTTCAACCCTAACTGTTTCATCCCAATGTAATACCATAGAAATGCTAGTCAATACCCAAGATTTCTTTAAATAATGACTGCTCATATCCAGGAGGGTTATGGGCACTATCCCTGGTAAGAATTTGCGGTGCCCCATCCACTCGTCCAGGTTCCTCCTGAACAGTGCCATAGAGGTGCTCTGTTTCACATGTCTTGGTAGCCTATTCCACAGATGTGGCAGTTGCTGGGAGATATATCTATCCCTCCAGTATGTCCTATTTAAGTTGCAGGCCATATTTAGGTCTCTGGAATGGGTAGCCCTAGTCCTGTTTGATTTATGGATATGCAGAAAAGTCATTCAATATGAGTCTGAGAATGCTCTTTAAGCCAGGCATAAGTCTCTCCTAAGAAGTCTATATGATACAGAGTATAGTGACAGGGACTTTAGTCAGTCTGTGTAAGGCACATGCTGCAGTCCCTTGATCTTCTTTGTTAGAAACTTCTGTGGTCTCTCCAACTGCTGCAAGTGCCTTTGTACAGTAGATACCAAATGGTGCGTTATACTCAATTCTGGGCTGGATTAGTGCTGAGTGCAGTTATAACCTATTTTGCTCTCAAGGTGATGCCTTTACTAATCAAGTGTGTCACATAGGAAGCCTTCTTTACTACAGTGGACACATGGTAGTCAAAGTTAAGGTAGCAGTCAACTTTGATCCCAGATCCCTTACCACTTTGTGGATACTTAGGGTATTGTTACTGATTTGATAGCGTGAAGGGACATTGTTGGTGCTGAAGGGAATAATGATGTGTTTCTTTGCATTTACTTTGAGACTGTGACTAAGACACCAGTCATTGGTCTGCATAAGCCCCTCCTGGAGTGTACTGACATCATTTGGGGGTTCAATAACTGCAGACAATTATCAGCCATCCGCAAACTCGGTCAGCCATAACCCCTTAGTTTTGACCTGAACTTCTGAGAAGTATATACCAAACAGTACGGGACCCAGCACTGACCCCTGAGGCACCCCAATGGTGACAGGTCTGCTGGATGACCTGGAGTCACCCACGTTGATAGTGTGTGTCCAGTTTGTGAGCCAGTTGGTAACTCATCTTACAAAAAAGGGGGTTGCTTTCAGTTTGATACATTTGTCAGTAATGCCTGAGTGTGGATTTGTGTCAAACACCTTTGCCAAGTCGAAGTATGTTGTTTGCACCAATTTTCCCTAGTCAATGGCTCTCGTCACATTTTCAAGAAATACACCAGATTTAACAGGCAGGATCTGCCCTTGACAAAGCTGAATTTAGTAGGATCCAAGGTTTGGAGGTCACCTATTTCTTTATTTATGAGGTCCATAATGATATGTTCCATGGCCTTACAGATGAGGCTGGTCAGCCTTAAGGGTTTGTAATTCCCTGGGTCTGTTGCTAGGCCACCTTTGTTGAGGGGAATAACCATTGCTGCTCTTCATTCTGCAGGAATAAAGCCTGTGGTTAGGCTATGATTAAAAAGGTACTTAATGCTGGTGGTAGTTCATATTTTAGCCAGTTTAGAAGACAGCCTGGGATGCCATCTGGTCCCAAAGAGGCTGTGTTTTTTGCCATGGACAAGGTTTGTGATAAGTTTGGAGAGGATAAGGGAGTGAAATCTTTGCCAAACCTAACCACTAGTAGGTTTGCTATCTCTGTAGGGTCAGTGTGCGTGATACTGTTGGTCACTAGTTCTACACATGCTTGGGTCCTACCTTTTAGGCTACATACGTAGCTGTAAAAGGCCTTATGGTTATCCTTGGCTGTGCTTGCTAAGTATTTCTCAAAGAAGCACAAAAAAACAAATAACAATCATAACAAAAAAAACAAAACCAGAGACACGAAAGTGAGTACCACTCGTTTAATCCTGGTAGCTCGGTTTAAGCCGAGGTACCAGGATTAAACGAGTGGTACTCACTTTCGTGTCTCTGGTTTTGTTTTCTCAAAAAAGCCCTTAGAGGATTTGACAAGTTGTCTTATTTGCCTGTTGAGGCTGAGGTTGAGGAGGGTGATTTTCCATTGTTGGGGCCTCGCCTTTGTTTTCTTGGACAACATTTTGCATTTATTGTAAAGTTTGTTGATGCTGGATGTCCACCATGGCAGCTCATTTTTAGTTGGGGCTCTGGCTTTGATTCTTTCTTTTAATTATAAACTCTAAGAAATCAGAAATGTTGAAGTCAATGTTTGTTAATTACATCAGACCCAAACTTGAGTATGAAATAGCAACATGGAAACCTTATAATGAAACAAGTATGAGTAAACTGGAAATATACCAAGGGTATCCATGGATGTAAAAATTTAAGTTGTTATGAAAGACTCAAAAATCTGAACGTGTGCAGTGTCTCATACAGATATTTAAGAGGAGACCTCATTCAGGTATATAGGACATTTAGAGACAGCTACCTCTGGGAATGTTTGGGGTTATCAAAAACTAGTAGAGAATCATCACCAAAGATGATATTACAGTTTGAAGATAAAATGATTGATTATAATACTTGACTTAGATTTTGGTGTCACTCAAGGAGGATACAAATTCTGTCAGCATGGGAGAACATGGTCAGCAGACCACTTTGATTTGCCAAGGATGGGATACACCTGTCCCCCCTTGGATTTTGGATATTGGCTAAAACTTTATCCTTCCCCTTGAAGCCTTTTTAAGCAATGACATAAAGATAAAACTGCCAACATAGTGAAAAGGTCTCCAAGCAGCCTTAAGGTGTTACTGCTCAATGCTAGGAGCCTAAACAAAACAACTTGATACCCTTCATGCCCTCCTCACTCTGAATAAAGTACACAGCTGTGTCATGAATGAGACTTGGTTTAAAGCCATAGAACTTACTCTGGTAGTGTGCAAGGCTACAAGGCATTCCACACATTTAGACCAACAACAGCACATACTGGGGTCAAAGGTGCAAGTGTCTTAGTCTACATTAGCAACAAACATACCTCCGCCAGATTGGTTAAACAGGATGATACCATGGAGCTCATCCATGTGCAAGTCACCATAGATAAGGTCCATCACCATATCATGGCTAGCTACAGGTCACCATCTATGCTCCTAGATTGTCATGATTCTTACCTAAACCTACTAGAGGTGCTTACCATCCAACCAAACACTTTAGACTAGGAAACTTATACTGCCTCAAACTCACAGGCACAATGCTTCCTGGACTTTATTAACACAAACACCATAGAACAGACATGCATGCTCCAATCAGAGCAACAGATGTACTGGAATTGGTACCAACATGGGAGAGTGTTGAGTGCCTCCCCCCTTACCTTTTCACATCATCACTACTGAAGACAGATTACAAAGCTATCTCCTTTGATATAACAATCAGTCTAAAAAACCCAGATAAACCAGTAACAGTTAGAACTATTCTAAGGCAAACTACATCCTATTAAGTGACAGTTTGTCAAAATGTAAGGCTCCCCCTAACTCCAAGACCACAACTACCTATGCAGTATTATTCACAGATTCCCCATACAAATATATGAATGGCTGCATAGAGGGTGTTGTACCTAACAGAAGTAATCCCAAAATAATTACTAAAAACAACCCCCCACAGATGGAATCCTTACCTAAACAAGATATATAATAAAAGAAGAAAACTAGTGGCCAAAAATCAGGAAGAACAGCTTCCTTAAAAACAAGTGCTCTCTTATAAAACTAATCAAGAAATTAAAATATCTAATAAAGTCCAGCAATGCCAGCTATGATGTCAGGATAGCCTTGTAGTTTAAGAACAATCAGAAGATCTTCTTCAGCTATGTCTGGAACCTTAAAGGTAACACACAGCAATGTGCTGAAGTGGTGAATGGTACCATTTCACCAGTTAGGATGACATAAAAAAAATCCACTGGCTGATAAATTCAGCTCAGACATCAACCCCCACTCCCCTCAGCTCCACCAGATGAAATCCCCTCCAGCTATTACCAAGGGCCAGGTACTGACAGCACTCACTAAAACCAAGAACACCACCTCCATTGGTCCTGACAATGTTCCTGGATGCCTTCTGAACAGTCTAAAACATGACCTATCAGGACTACTTATGGCACTCTTCAACTATAGCCTTGAAACAGGCTATATTCAAATGAATGGTGGACTACAATGGTCATTCCACTCCATAGGGGTGGACCATCAGCTGACCCAGAGGACTACAGACCCATCAGTCTAATAAGCCTAATATGCAAAGCCTTGGAATGAATTATCATGGAATTGATGAACAAGGACATTAGCAACTTACAGACACTGGACCCATCCCAATTTGGCTTTGATAAAGAAAGGCATGCCTACCTCACTTGATAGTCTTCTTACAGAGAGTCACCAAGGCAGTGGATGAGGGTAAAACAGTGCATATTGTCTATCTTGACCTAACCGAGGCATTCAATACAATAGCCCACTTAGGCATTGTCGACAGGCTTTCTAAGCCAGATAAAAAAATCCCTACATAACCCACTTAATTGCTGTCTGGATCACAGACAGGACCCAAAAAGCCAGGATTGGTGAGACCACCTCCACCAAGAGATCAGCCACTAGTGGAGTACTCCAGGGATCCATGCTTGGCCTGCTCCTATTTGGCATCTACTTCTCAGAAGTCAAGGCTACATGCAAGGCCTATGGTTGCAGATGACTGTAAATTGGGAGCGATTATAGTTTCTACCCAAAACACTAGCATCTTGCAAGAGGATTTAACACAAAAAAATGACTGGTGCCAAAGCTGTGACCTAAAACTCAATGCCAAAAATTTAATTATAATGTCCTTTGGGAAATTGTCAGCCCATGTTAATTAATCCATTGAAAAAACACCCCTAAGATTTGACCCCATAGTAAGGGATCTTGTTACATATGTAGACAGCAATCTGGCCTTACAACACCAGCTAAGATAGTAAGAAAATAATTCTCTGTCACCCATGTTATAGGTAAGGGTATGGCATCTAGGTCCAAGAAAGTTATAGTACTACTCTACTTGGCCCTTATCAGACCCATCATTCAATACAGTGCCCCTTTTGGCATGTATCTAACCAGAGACTTGCAACAGTTGGAACATCCACAAAGGTTTTTCACCAGGAGAATTCAGGGCATGAATATGCTGTCATACACAGATTGCATAAAGGCTCTGTCTCTGTATTCTGTCTCCTACAGACTGCTGAAGAGGTGATCTTTACTTGTCTTTTATTGCTTCCTTAAACCCAGCCCTGGTGGATCTGTTGCACATGTGCAAAACAAACAGCACCAGAAACACTAGATACAGGGATAGGAACTTCTCTTGTAACATAAACAGGACATGCTGGAGAGATAGAGATGTGTCCCAAGGGATCCCCCACACTATAGAATCAGATCCCCATCTGTGTAAAACATAGTTAATCTCTGACTATTGAAATGAAACCTTGACAATTGGATGAGAAATCGTAAATTTATCCCCACTCTGTCCCCATGTCCCTTATGGATACAGGCCATTAATAAGAAAAATATTATCCTAACTAATCCCCCCAAAAAATTCCTTGGTTACCTTCCTACTAATATGCCCCTGGTGAGTGCCCTTTTGGTTGTTAGCCTGGTAACAACCTATGAACCTATGAACCATTTCCATCTTTTTCATGGATTATTTTATTGAATCACTTCTACCACTTTCTTTTCCACTTTTAATTACTTCATCCTTCCTCTGCTTTCTTTTTCCCCTGTCATTACCTTCTCACTCACATTATCCAGCATTCCCAACAATTCCTATCTTACACTATCCCTTCTTCTGGGGAAGGTTTTGTGCAATTTTCCTCCTATTTTTTACAACTCTCTCTCATACTGTTTTAATTTATTTGCTCCATACAACAATACACACACAATTGGTATTATTTTCCATTATCCTTCCTCTCTATCACAATCCTCTATTCCACTACACTTCATGCCTTTTCTCCAATGCTTAAACATGATCTCCACCTATATTCCATCTTATTCTGTTTCTAACCTGAACCCTTTACTGCTCTTTCTTTCTATAATTTTTCCCTATATCATCATCAGTAATAAAGTTACAACACTCCTTGTTAACCTCTTTCCCATTACCACTTTGCCTCCTTATGCCAGCCCTCCTACATTTCTGTGCTTATCACACATACTATATTTAAACCTTCGTAATCATTGTTCACCTCATTTTCTATGCAAAAGATTCTTCTCCATGTTTTGTACCCACTTCTGCACTTGCCACTTCTACTTTCTGAAGACATTGCCGTGGCTCCAGCTTTTCTCTTTAATACTTCCAACTATGCCCCCCCCCCCCCACACCACCTTTATATAAACATATCACATCAATGTCCACATCATTAATGCCATATTTATTTTACTGGAAGCCTAGATACAAGTACATAATATAAACATCTTAACTGTTATTAAACATGGTTCAGTCCTGCTGACTCTATCTCGTAGTTTATTTTCAACAAAAGTAACTCATATGGGAACAGTTGCCCTGGGCAAAACCAGGAGAAGACACTCTCATTATTTTCCTTCATAATTACAACTCTTCCTAGTTGCTTGCTCCTCCTCTCAGCTTGACACTCAACCCAACTGGGTCTTTATTTTCCTCACAGGAAGTCTTTGCACTAAAATATACATTGCTTTGGCATATCATCCTCCATAACCCTATCAGCAAGTTCTACTCTCTTCTTGTCTCACCCTCTCCCTGATTATTACAAAATAACTTTATTTTTCTGGGAGATTTAAACCCTAACTGGTTTAACTCACTCCACACCTGACTTCAGCCAATCCCATCATAATGTAACCTCAGCAAAACTGTCAGGAAACCTACTTACCTACCACCACTTTACAGATAATATCTTTCTAACATTCCAAATCAGTATAATCCCTTTTATCTTTTACTATTCCTCCCAGTTCTATCCATGAGAGCTTACCTAATACTCTTTGGTCCTTCAAAAAATGCCAGGCTCCCAGTAATTATGTTTTAATTCCCTTCCCCTCTTATTACACTAAACAGGCTTACGCAATTATTAAGCTGAATTGACTTGTACCATATATGTGCTCTCTCCAAGCATAAAGAAGAACTGACTTAATTCTACACTACCCTTCCCATCCAGAGCACTTTGTTTCCAATTAAAAAAAGGCATTACCATGGTAACTCTTTCTTCACCTAACCTCTGACATCAAAAATCTTATGTGCCATGATAAAACTGGAAAATCGTCAATGATGTTACAATTTACAGTCAGTGTATATATTATGCATTTAGTAAAACTAACATCAGAACTATTGCTTTTCTATAAAACTTGTCTCAGATTTGTCTCAAATAATCCTAAAGCTCTTCTTGAGAGAAACAAAATCTAGCATTGGCCTGTCTAAATTCCATTTCACCTCATTGCATCTGCCATCACTTGCAACACGATTAAAAACGTTGTCATGTCTTCTCCTTTTCCTCATATCTTCCCTCACAACCTATTAACACATCTCTCTTACTGTCGTCTGAAGCCTCTACACTGAGTCCACATAACTCAAGTAACAGGAACTCATTTTTCCTCAAGCCCTTCTCTTCAGCTTCCATTTACAGAATGTGCTGTCCTGCCCCATCTTTTATATTTCTCACTATTAAAACCTCTAATTTACTGATTGGCAGTGATGCAGTGTGAACAAGTTTCATAAAATAGCGATACAGTATTCATATTCTTACTGCATGTCTTCTGAGGATTTTTTAGGCACTCAGACTTACATACTCTTGAAAGTTTGAATACTTTTATAGGTATCAGATTCTATAAGGGAGTGTCAAGCTCTTTTACTTCATTTTGTATTTGAATGTGATAAGACCTAACGTATTGCTTGAATTTGTATCATTAAAAATTGGACTGGCTATTTCTTGAAGACATTAATTGTGGCTTTAGATGGATTGCATTACCATTGCATTTGCTTGTTTGCATTCAAATTTGAACTTGAATTTGGTAACCAGGGGTAGAGCACTGATCCCAATAGACCATATTCAGATTCAGCCTGGTAGTAAAATCTTTTGACAACAAAGGTTATATGTAAGCAGTGCATCATGTCCGGACATGGTCAGTGTAGGGTTTGCCCAGAGTTATTGTGCTTGCCCTTATGACCAGTAAAACCAGCCTTGACTCCACCTGCATTTAGAATATTGCTTTTATAGAAAAACATTATAAAAAATGTATTTATTACCACTTTAAATAATGTCGTTATATAATGGAGCATTATAGTGCAACTGTTTGCCTTTATTACTTGGGGCCTCTGCACAATAGATTGGAATGTAATTAGCAAGCATAACGTTTTGAATGTGAAGATGGCTGCACAGTGCAATTTTTTGAGTGCAGTGACTGTTGGCTCCCATAAGAATTCAATAAATACAAATAGGATTTTATAGTACTTGCAGTTATTTGAAAGGGGGATATCATTTTTGAATTGAAAGATGCTGGTTAAATAAGACGTCAACACAGTGCAGAAAATTGTAGCTCTTGTTTTTCGTAGTTTAGCAGACACAGTTGCCTTTGCCATTACACCAAAATTAATGCAGGATTTAATATGTTTTGTTCAATCCAGTCAGCATTTATGTTTTGGGATAGTAATTCTTCCCCTATTATATATTCTGACCTGTGGTGTAGACAGATAAAGTCCTGACTAGATTCCAGGAGCCCTACGATTGAATAACAACTTGGACACTGGAAAAGCCGGGCATGGAGAGGCAGGAGTGAGTGAGTGAGTGAGTGAGTGAGTGAGTGAGTGAGTGAGTGAGTGAGTGAGTGAGTGAGTGAGTGACTTACATCATCTTAACCCTCCTGGTGGTAAGGGAGATTATTGTCCTTTCAGCCAGATGTTCCCATGCAAATGGAAGCTTGCATGTCTACAACAGCTGTAAAATGTGTGGGCATAGACATTTAGAATCCCAAGGCAAGGAAGGTTAGATCTGTGTGTGTGTGTGTGTGTGTGTGTGTGTGTGTGTGTGTGTGTGTGTGTGTGTGTGTGTGTGTGTGTGTGTGTGTGTGTGTGTGTGTGTGCACTCATGTATGTGTATATATACATTATGTGGAAGAATGTCTTCCTGTATTGATGCTGGTTCCCATATCAGAAACAGGAGTGGTGTTATGGTTATCAAGAGCAAACCTCGAGGATCCATGCTTGACTGCTTCACAATCAATTTTCACCCAGGACTGAAGGAAGGCCGGTCAATGGCAGGGCTTGATGGTTCACAAGCAGGGGGAGAAAAAAAATATCATCTTTTTTATATTTCTGTCTAGACAACAGTGACTTAGATATGCTATCATGAGCCCCATGTATTCACTCTGAACAGCTGCTAATTAGTAGACATCAGGCATTAGAAGAGTAAGCGATCAAAAAGCCAATCTGCTTTCTTTTTCTTAAGTCTTTATAGGGCACTTGCCCTCTCTTTTCAGTAGCATTGCAAAGGTTCAGTT
The DNA here is from genome assembly GCF_019279795.1 of Protopterus annectens. NCBI lineage: Eukaryota > Metazoa > Chordata > Ceratodontiformes > Protopteridae > Protopterus > Protopterus annectens. Next base: position 511,267,224 of record NC_056726.1, on the reverse strand, counting down.
CTGTATTGTATTTAACATGCTTTCTGGCATACTGACGTGGACATTTTTTTATGTATTTCTGAGATGTGAAAACAGACACATCTAAAGGAAGGAAGAAAATATTTTTTCATCTCTTTATTATGTTTATAATATGCCTGTAACTTTCTAGCATTTGCTGATTGACATCTGCTCCAGCCATCTTGCTGGTGTACTGACCACAGCAGCATCTAACTGGCTGTGCCAACTGTCATATTTAATGCTTCATGTATACAATACATGCTTTATGCAACATCCAGTGGTGTTTATTTAAAATGCTCTGGCTTACCTGGTATTGTGCAGTTGACTACAAAACTCAGACTTTGATGTTTAAGTTAAATGCAGATATGGAAGTTGTTCCCTGAAAAAGAAGTCTAAGTGATTCATTATTCTGTATCAAGTAGTTTGTCTGACTATGGTCTTCTCACTAGGGGACTGACTCATCAGAAGAGTGACTTCTACTGAATGAAACAAGATAGTCCACTGTGATATTATGTCCCTGAACTATGTTTTTTTTTGCTGGTAAACAATTCAATTCCATGCATATCTTCCCACAGTATACTGATGATAATTTTCACATTGCTCATAGATTTTGATGCCAAACCAAATGTGTTCCAAGGGCATCTGCTTAGATCCAAATCTGACTTTGAAAAGTGGAAGTGACTCATTAAAAGAGACGTGCCTGTCTGGAAACTAGGCCAATATATTTTTTGCAAAGAAAAAAAAGAACTAAAACCAAGTTTTATCATTTTTTGTTTGCCAGATGACTGTGCTGATGGTTTTTTTTTTTGTAATTATTTACAATATTCAGGAATATCAGAATGGTAAGGACCTTGATCCTAGTTATAAGTTCATAAACCATAAGTATAGATGGTAATGGGATTGTCATCCACTGATCAGGAAGCTATCGTTTCAACACTCCTACTTAAAAGCACATGCTTTAGAAGGTGTGCTAGTCACAGGCATACACTGGACTAATGAGATAGAGTTTAATAACATAAGGTTTCACTGTATATCTGATTAGCTCAATACAGACATTTTCACTGCCATCAGACCCTTTGCCTGACAAAATTGTAGTATATCAATGATACCAGATAATCTCATAATTTGGTACTGATATCAGGACTTCCAGTGAACGTGAAAGGTTCTGACTCCCTAGCAGTATCATACCTCTTAATCTGTTACTTTTCTTTATTTAAAGCTTAACCAGGTAAACACATTAGGCACAACTGCATCTTTTATGAGGATTGCGGATGGTGGAAGTGATTCACTGCCATAGTAAGAGTGGGATGATGAGGCACCTGTCCCAGATACGAATGTGTAAGGGTGCTAATGTAAGAAAAAAATTGACAGATTTCAAGCTGTCAGTTAACCAGTTGTGATTAATAAACAGCTTGTAGGCCATCTGCCAAACTTTTTTTGAAGCCAATACTTAGTTTACAAGTTTTCAGTAAGCAGTCACAATTGTGATCACCTAATACCATGTTGTGAACTGTGACGCTGTCATTAAAAAGTCTGATAGCTTTAAAGCTGTCATTAAGCATTGCAGTTTGCTTATAGATACTAGTATGATGCCAAATTGGTATGCTGCTCAGCTCTGGTATTGTTAGTCATATTTGCTTTATTGCCACTGTTGTTGTATGTGTGATTATTCCTTATAACTAACTAACAGTGGATAAAACTGCCTTCCAGTTTATAGCCTGTTACAGACCACCCTCCCAAACCCAGGAACCCCACTCGGCCTTCCTGAGAACACTGGAAAATATGAAGGTCTCTCCAAACACCATTATATTGGGCGACTTCAACTACCCAAACATAGACTGGGAGCATTACTCTAGCTCCAACACCCTAGCCCAAAGGTTCCTAGAATTTATAAACTCAAATGCTATGGAACAACGTGTTACCACTCCCACATGAGGGGAAAACATACTGGACCTGATCATCACCAACATGGGGACTCTATGCTCCAGACCAGAAGTGTATCCCTCACTGGTAAGATCAGACCATAAACTAATCTCACTGGATATTCACATCCCGACCCCGCCCCCTGCCCAGAAAACCACAGTGAAAAACTTCTCTAAAGCAAATTTCACACTCCTCAAAACCGAGGTGGAATCCTTCAAAGCCCCCGGGCCTGTAGAAAATACGGCCCAGACCGCAGAATCCTTTATAAATGCATTCTATGAACACCTTCAGGAATGCATGGATCATGCGATCCCAAATAAAACCAAGACCCAATCCTCCAAAGGCAGACGTCCTCTCTGGTGGACCCCAGCCATAAACAAACCATACAATAGAAGGAGGAAGCTACTAAATGATAGAGCAAAATCCCAAAAAGGGAAGGCATCACTGATCAGTATTAGCAAAAAACTACGGTCACTCATAAAATTGTCTAAGGCCAGCTTCGAGAGAAAAATTGCACAGGACACTAAGGATAATCACAAGGCTTTCTTTAGTTATGTTAGGAACCTGGGTGGTAATTCCCAGATATGCTCAGAATTAGTCCAAAATGACAAAAATACACTGAACCCACAGACATTGCCAACATCCTAGCTGACAGGTTCAGCGCAAACTCCCCCTCCCCACCAAAAGGGCAAATATCTATCCCAGCAGAGTGCTGCCCCCCTGGCATCTCAGATGCTCAGTTAAGAGCCGCCCTCTCCAAAGCAAAAAACATAGCATCAGTGGGACGAGATGGTGTCCCGGGCTGCATCCTACATGAACTCCAAGAAGAGCTAAACCCAAACATAAAACTACTGTTCAATCTCAGCCTTACTACAGGATATGTGCCCAAAGAGTGGCGTACAGCAACAGTGGTCCCTCTCCATAAAGGTGGTGCCTCAACCGATCCTGGAAACTATCGCCCCATAAGCCTGACTAGCTTGGTCTGCAAAGCTATGGAAAGGATCATCATGGACCTCATAAATAAAGATATTGGGGACCTACAGACACTGGATCCTACCCAGTTCGGCTTTGTTAAGGGCAGATCCTGCCTCTTAAACCTGGTTGATTTCTTTGAAACAGTGACCAAGGCCATTGACGAGGGGAAGGTGGTCCACACAGCCTACCTGGACCTCGCAAAAGCCTTAGATACAATACCCCACTCCGGCATTATAGATAAGCTCACCAGCTTAAATATAAACCCCTATGTCACTAGATGGATTGCAAACTGGCTCAAGGACAGAACCCATATGGTTAGAATTGCTGGAGCCATGTCAGACTCCAAACCAGTTACAAATGGTGTCCCACAAGGCTCAGTCCTGGGACCTCTCTTGTTCGGTATATATTTCTCGGAGGTACAGGCCAACATGGAGGGACTGTGGCTGACCAAGTTCACAGATGACTGCAAACTGGGCACCATAATTGACTCTCCAGCCGACACAAGCATCCTCCAAAAGGGCCTCATAGAAACAGACAACTGGTGCCAGAGCCATGGCCTCAAGCTAAATGCCAAAAAGTGTATAGTCATCCCCTTTGGCAAAAACAAAGTGCCCACAAATTACCACATAGGTAGTAATCCATTAAATACAGAAGAAGTAATTAGGGACCTGGGGACCCAAGTTGATAGCAATCTCTCATTTGACAACCACGTGGCCAAAGTGGTTAGAAAAACATTTTATATAGCCCACCTAATCATGAAGGGATTCACATCTAGATCAGGGGAGGTCATCGTGCCTCTTTACTCATCCCTCATCAGGCCCATAATTGAGTACAATGCCCCTTTTGGGATGTACCTTACCAGACACCTGCAACAACTGGAAAGACCCCAAAAGTACCTCACCAAGAGGATCAAAGGGCTCAAACAGATGCCATATGCTGCCCGGTTAGAGAAACTCCAGCTCTACTCAGTGGCATATCGCCTGTTCAGAGGCGATCTGTGCCTGATGTATAAAGCCATGTCCAACCCGGAATTAATGGACATGCTGCACCTCAGAAAATCCAAATCCCATCGAGCTAAGCGCTCGTGAGACTTGAACCTCAGCACTGAAATAAATAGGACATGCTGGAGGGACAGATTCATAACCCAGAGGCTCCCTTCACTCTGGAATAAAATCCCAGTCCAGGTTAGGCAGAGTCCCTCATTGACTCTCTTCAAGAGGAATCTTGATGAGTGGATGGGAGATCGTAGGTTTAGCCCGGGTATCACTTCTGTGTCACTGTTAGACAGAGGCACAGTATACTAACCTTGAAAAAGGGCATAGCAAAATAAATTTAAAATGGGTGGCGAAAGCCAAACACATTCTGGCTAGGCTTATAAATGCCCTAGGGCAGATAGCCTAGTATGAACCTATGAACCTATGAACCTATAAGTCGACCACTTCAACTGACTAAATGAAATAGCCATTCACTTGCTACATTTTTCCTCATGCTTACTGTCTCTTTCCCTGACATCTTGTGGTTTACTTGTTTTTACTTCATTTCTGCACAAAAGGATCATGCAATGATCTTACAGTAAATTTCCATTTGTCTTAGATGACAAAGACTAGGAATTGCTTGGGATATCATCAAATGAGTCCCTGCCATCGAAAACATATTGATGTGAAATTTTTAATATGCATTTTATTTATTGCAAGTCTGACCAACAATTAAACCTTTTTGATGTGGAATGATGTACATGCTGTTTTTTGACTGAATGACTATCAGTGTTTTTTTCCCAAAGACAGAGCTGTGTGTGGTTGTATAGACAACTGATTACATTGAATATGAATGACATTGCAACTCATGACAGCACTGACATTCCAGGTTGAAGTATGTTAATAAAATGATGATAGTGAAGACTCATAATAACACAAAAGTGACACTGAACAACAGTGAAGAACCCAGATAACTACACTAATGTGTTGATGAAAATATTATAGCAGGAGAAATTGCAAAGCTACCATGTTACAGTGCAGTGGTGAAGAATTGGAGGATACATAGTATCACAATAGTTAAGAGATGGTCTACAAAGGGGAACCCTGGCTATGATAACAATGAGGTGCAACAGTTATATAACATGAAACCTCCAAGAAGCAGGGCCAAAACTTCAAAAAAGAGAGACTCCAAAGGGAAAGGCAAAGCAGTTTTAATAACAATTGTCTGAACAATAAATAAAAACTAATAAAAGATTAAGCGCTTTCACCTGGAACATTCCCAGGCTTCTTCAGTAAAAAATCTACATTACAATATGCACTTATTTAAAAGTAAACAGCAATCAAAACCTGCCAATCACTGAGCACTCTTCATTCAGAACACAAGGAGTTTCTAACAGTGTATGCAGGAATTTACTAACAGGGGGTATTTTCAATCAGAACACCTTGAAGCAATCAGATAACAAAAAAGCTATGACCACTTTTATAAACTTTAACACCATAGAATTAGGGGGAAACAGATTCAGAATATATCAGAAACAAAAATCAATGCCAGATTGTTTGAGGTCACTCTTCAGTTAGAACACAAAGAGTTTCTAATGGTGCATGCTGGAATTTAAAAACAGGGACTATTTTCAAACAGCAAGCCTTGAAGCAATGAGATAAAAAAACTGTTAGACAAGTTTCCGAAGAGATCAGAAAAAAAAAACAATGCCACCAAATATATTAAATAATTCAGTCAGCAAATATATAAAATATTTCAATCAGGCAAAAAATTAAGACAATGCAGAACTCTGAAAAGGTAAAGTGCCAAGAATTCTACCTATCAGCGATTATATTTCCAGATTGTTTGAAGGCACTCTTCAATCAGAAAAAATTGGAGTTTCTAACAGTGTATGCAGGAATTTACAAACAGGTGCTATTTTAAATCAGAAAGCCTTGAAGCAATCAGATAACAAAAATACTGTTAGACCAATTTTATAAACTTTATCACCAGCATAGCAATAGAGGGAATCAGATTCAGAAGATATCAAAGGTGTTAGACCAGTTTAATAAACTTTAACACCACCACAGAAATGGGGAGGGGTCTGTTTCAGAAGAAGTCAGAAAAAAAAAACACTGCCAGCTAATATATAAAATAATTCAGTCAGCAAATATATAAAATAATTAAAGCAGGCAAAAAATTACGACAATGCAGATTTCTGAAAAGTAAAAGTGCCAAGAATTCTACTTATCAGTGATTTTATTTCCAGATTGTTTGACAGCACTCTTTAATTAGAACACAAGGAGTTTCTAACAGTGTATGCAGGAATTTACAAATGGTCTATTTTAAATCAGCAAGCTTTGAAGCAATCAGATAACAAAAAAAGCTGTTAGACCAGTTTTACAAACTTTAACACCACCACAGAAATATGGAGAGAAGCAGTTTCAGAAGAGATCAGAAAAAAAACAATGCCAGGAAATATATAAAATTATTCAGTCAGCAAATATATAAAATAATTCAATCTGGCAAAACATTAGGACAATGCAGAAGTCCAAAAAGTTAAAGTGCCAAGAATTCTACCTATCAATGATAATATTTTCCAGATTGTTTGAGAACACTATTCAGTCAGAACACAAGTAGTTTCTAACAGGGTATGCAGGAATTTACAAACATATTTTTAATCAGCAAGACTTGAAGCAATGAGATAACAAAAATACTGTTAGACCAATTTTATAAATTTTATCACCAGCATAGAAATAGGGGGAATCAGATTCAGAAGATATCAGAAACAAAGAACAATTCCAGCAAATATATAAATTAATTCACCTTCCTCACTGAATTGGTTCTCTAGTTACTTATCTAATAGATTTCAAGCAGTCAAATGGAAAAAAGCCCCCAAGGTTCCATATTAGGTCCTCTTCTGTTTAATATATTCATAAATGACTTCCACAATTCTATCCATTTTCCAATATCATTCAATATGCAGATGATTCAACAATTATCTGCTCAGCCACAACCCTCCCAGTATTCCAAAAACTTACACAAGACGCATTCTCAATGAACAATGGATGAAAGCAAACCACCTAGCTCTCAATGCCTCTAAAACCAAATGAATGATATTTGCTCCTTCTAAATGCAACTCTTTCAACACAAACTCCTTTTCTATCACCAGCAACAACAACACATCCTTGGAACTGGTGCCAGAGACCAAGTTACTTGGGGTACAAATTGACAGTCAACTCAAATTCAACTCCCACTTACAACTTAATATCAAAAATCTCATCAAAAACTAGGCATGCTCTACCGACAAAATCGATACCTTACACCCTCAACTAAAATCACACTCTGTTCTACATTCCTTATCCCCTCTCTTCTATATGGAGACTCCTAACTAACCTTCAGTCTTCCCTCAAAACACAACTTTCCTCATGCTACAACAAAATAGCCAAATTCGCAAACAGTCACAAAGCATCTACCCACCACTGCTCTTCTCTCCACAAACTAAACTGGCTTGAAATAACCAATCAACTCATCTATACTCAACTTTCTCTAGCTCATAAGTTCATTTTCAAACCCTCCCTTTGCCCATCCCTTTCCTTTGCCTTTAAAATGCATCTTCTCAACAGAGCTCTCAGAACTAATAACCAAAACTTAATTGAGTTATACAAACCTACTCATCCCCCAGGTAAAAACCTCCTATCCTATGGTCTAGCACATCTCTGGAACTCTCTACCTCCAGCCATTCGTACCACTTCCAACCACTATTCATTCAAAAAATCTCTTCACTCTTATCTACTAACACAATGGGAATGCTCTTGCTCCCATCCATCTTAATACTACACTGCCTTACCTCCTCTCCCTCTTTTCCAACAACATGCTTGCTTTTGCCTCACAAGTAAGGACTTCTCAGTATTTTTTCAGAAATGTTTTCCAGTTTCTAGTCTATATCATCTGTAACTGTCTGTAACTGTCTTCTGAATGGTATTCTCTAACTGCATAATCTTGTAAATAATGCAATGTCTACTTCTGTATTTTCTGTATTGTTTCACCACCAGTTTGATGCTCAAACTGCATAACTTCTAAATATTGTCTCATGCTCACACTGCATATTTTGTTAATATTGTTTGATGCTCAAACTGCATAATTTTGTAAACATCGTAACACATATCATAACCCTTCTTTCTGGAGCTTTTCTCCCCAGGACTCCATTGAAAATGGGTTCATATTGGCCCAATGGACTATCCTGGTAAACCAACAACAAATAAAAATAAATAAAATAAATAAATAATTCAATCAGGCAAAACATTAGAACAATGCAGATCTCTAAAAAGTGAAAGTGTCAAGAATTGTACTTAGCAGCAATTATATTTCCAGATTGTTTGAGAGTACACTTCAGTCAGAACACAAGGAGTTTCTAACAGTGTATGCAGCAATTTACAAACATGGTCTATTTTAAATCAGCAATCCTTGATGCAATCAGATAACAAAAAGCTGTTAAATCCATTTTCTAAACTTTAACACCACCAGAGAAATGGGGAGGGAGACCAGTTTCAAAAGAGATGAGAAACAAAAACAAAAAATGCCAACAAATATATAAAATAATTCAGTCACCAAATATATAAAATAATTCAATCAGGCAAAAAATGAAGACAATGCAGAACTCTAAAAAAATGAATGTGCCAAGAAATCTACTTATCAGCAATTATATTTCCAGATTGTTTGAGAGCACTTGTCAGTCAGAACACAAGGAGTTTCTAACAGTGTATGCAGGAATTTACAAACATGGGCTATTTTTATCAGCAAGCCTTGAAGCAATCAGATAACAAAAAAAAGCTTTTAGACCAGTTTTACAAACTTTAACACTGGCCTAGAAATAAAAGGAATCAGATGCAGAAGACATCAGAAACAAAAAACAATGCCAGCAAATGTATAAAATAATTCAATAAGGCAAAACATTATAACAATGCAGATCTCTAAAAAGTGAAAGTACCAAGAATTCCAGTTATCAGCAATTATATTTTCAGATTGCTTGAGAGCACACTACAGTCAACCACAAGGAGTTTCTAACAGTGTATGCAGCAGTTTACAAACAGGGGTAATTTTAAATCAGCAAGCTTTGTAGCAATCAGATATCAAACAAGCTGTTAGACCAGTTTTTATAAACTTTAATACCACCACAGAAATAAGGGGGGGGGGGCAGTTTCAGAAGAGATCAGAAACAAAAAAAAAATGCCAGCAAATATATAGAATAATTCAGTTGGGAAATTTATAAAATAATTGAATCAGGTAAAACATTAAAACAATGGAGAACTCTGAAAAGTTAAACTGCCAAGAATTCTACTTTTCAGTAATTATATTTACAGATTACTTATGATCAGTCTTCAGTCAAAACACAAGGAGTTTCTAACAGTGGATGCAGGACTTTACAAACAGGGACTATTTTAAATCAATAAAGATTGAAGCAATCAGATAACAAAAAAGCTGTTAAACCAGTTTTATAAACTTTAGCCCCACCACAGAGATAGGAGAAGGGACCAGTTTCCAACGAGATCAGAAAAATAAAAACAACGTCAAAAATATATTAAATAATTCAGTCAGCAAATATATAAAATAATTCAATCAGGTTAAAAAGCAAGACAATGCAGAACTCTGAAAAGTTAAAGTGCCAAGAATTCTATCAGTGATTATATTTCCAGACTGTTTCATAGGTTCATAGGTTCATAGGTTAGTACTAGGCTAACTGCCCTTGCGAGCCATTTTAAGCCTAGCCAATTATCCCTTGTGAGACTTGAACCCTGTACCTTGTGTTTGTAAGGCAAACACCTTAACCATTAGGCCACCCTCCCAACCCAGCTCTGTTTGAGAGCATTCTTCAGTTAGAACGCAAGGAGTTTCTAGTAGTGTATGCAGGAATTTACAAATAGGGGCTATTTTAAATCAGCAAGCCTTGAAGTAATTAGATAACAAAAAAGCTGTTAGTCCAGTTTTATAAACTTTAACACAACCACAGAAATGGGCGGTCAGTTTCAGAAGAAGTCAGAAACAAAAAAATGCCAATATATGAAATAATTCAGTTGGCAAATATATAAACTAATTAAATCAGGCAAAAAATTAAGACAATGCAGAACTCTGAAAAGTTAAAGTGCCAAGAATTCTACTTATCAGCGATTATATTTCCAGATTGTTTGTGAGGACTCTTCTGTCAGAACACAAGGAATTTCTAACAGTATATGCAGGAATTTACAAACGGGGCTATTTTAAATCAGTGAGCCTTGAAGCAATCAGATAACAAAAAAGCTTAGTCCAGTTTTATAAACTTTAACACCATCTCCGAAATGGGGGGGGGGGTTCAGTAGAAGTCCGAAACAAAAATCACTGACAACTAATATATAAAATAATTCAGTCAGAAAATATATAAAATAATACAATCAGGCAAAACATTAAGACAATGCAGAACTTTGAAAAGTTAAAGTGCCAAGAATTCTACTCGTCAGTGATTATGTTTCCAGATAGTTTGAGAGCACTCATCAGTTAGAACACAAGGAGTGTCAAACAGTGTATGCAGGAATTTACAAACAGGGGCTATTATAAATCACAAAGACTTAAAGCAAACAGATAACAAAAAAGCTGCTAGACCAGTTTTATAAACTTTAACACTACTACAGAAATATGGGAGGGATGTAGACCAGTTTCAGAAGGGATCAGAAACAAACAAACAAAAAAAAAAACAATGCAAGGAACTATATACACTTTTTCAGTCAGCAAAAATATAAAATAATTCAATCTGGAAAAAATTAGGACAATGCAAAACTCTAAAAAGTTAAAGCGCCAAGAACACTGCCTATCAGTGATTATATTTTCAGATTGTTTGAGAGCTCTCTTCATTCAGACCACAAGGAGTTTCTAACAGTGTATGCAGGAATTTACAAAGATGGGCTATTTTTAATCAGCAAGCCTTGAAGCAATCAGATAACAAAAAAAGCTTTTAGACCAGTTTTACAAACTTTAACGCCAGCCTAGAAATAAGGGGAATCAGATGCAGAAGATACCAGAAACAAAAAAAACAATGCCAGTAAATATATAAAATAATTCAATTAGGCAAAACATTATAACAATGCAGATCTCTAAAAAGTGAAAATACCAAGAATTCCAGTTATCAGCAATTATATTTTCAGATTGCTTGAGAGCACACTTCAGTCAACCAAAGGAGTTTCTAGCAGTGTATGCAGCAGTTTCCAAACAGGGGTAATTTTAAATCAGCAAGCCTTATAGCAATCAGATATCAAACAAGCTGTTAGACCAGTTTTATAAACTTTAACACCATCACAGAAATAGGGGTATGACACGTTTCTGAAGAGATCAGAAAACAAAACAATGCCAGCAAATATATTAAATAATTAAGTCAGCAATATATAAAATATTTCAATCAGGCAAAAAATTAAGACAATGCAGAACTCTGAAAAGGTAAAGTGCCTAGAATTCTACCTATAAGCGATTATATTTCCAGACTGTTTGAGAGCACTCTTCAGTCAGAATGCAAGGGGGTTCTAACGGTGTATGCAGGAATTTACAAACAGGGGCTATTTTAAATCAGCGAGCCTTGATGCTATCAGATAACAAAAAAGCTGTAAGTCCAGTTTTATAAACTTTAACACCACCACAGAAATGTATGGTCAGTTTCAGAAGTAGTCAGAAACAAAAAAATAATAATGCCAATAGATATATAAAATAATTGAGATGGCAAATATATAAACTAATTAAATCAGGCCAAAAGTAAGACAATGCAGAACTCTGAAAAGTTATATTGCCAAGAATTCTTCTTATCAGTGATTATATTTTCAGATTGTTTGAAGGCACTCTTCAATCAGAATACATGGAGTTTCTAACAGTGTATGCAGGAATTTTCAAACAGCTGCTATTTTAAATCAGAAAGCCTTGAAGCAATCAGATAACAAAAAATGTGTTAGATCAGTTTTGATAAACTTTAACACCACCACAGGCATGGGGGGTGAGTTTCAGAAGAGATCAGAGATAAAAAAAAAAAAACAATGCCAGGAAATATATAAACCTATTCAATCAGCAAATATATAAAATAATTTAATCGGGCAAAAAATTAGGGCAATGCAGAAGTCTAAAAAGTTAAAGTGCCAAGAATTCTACCTATCAACGATTATATTTCCAAATTGTTTGAGAACACTCTTCAGTCAGAACACAAGGAGTTTCTAACTGTGTATGCAGGGATTTACAAACGTGCTATTTTTAATCAGCAAGACTTGAAGCAATCAGATAAAAATACTGTTAGACCAGTTTTATAAACTTTAACACCAGCATAGAAATAGGGGAAATCAGATTCAGAAGATATCAGAGACAAAAAACAATGCCAGCAAATATATAAAATAATTCAATCAGGCAAAACATTAAGCAATGCATATCTCTAAAAAGTGAAAGTGTCAAGAATTCTACTTATCAGCAGTTATATTTCCAGATTGTTTGAGAGTACACTTCAGTCAGAACATAATGAGTTTCTAACAGTGTATGCAGCAATTTACAAACAGGGGCTATTTTAAATCAATAAGCCTTAAAGCAATCGGATAACAAAAAACTGTTAGACCAGTTTTATAAACTTTAACACCATCACAGAAATAGGGGTGGGACAAGTTTCTGAAGAGATCATAAAAATAAAAAACAATGCCAGCAAATATATTAAATAATTCAGTCAGCAAATATATAAAATATTTCAATCAGGCAAAAAATTAAGACAATGCAGAACTCTGAAAAGGTAAATTGCCAAGAATTCTACCTATAAGCGATTATATTTCCAGATTGTTTGAGAGCACCCTTCAGTCAGAATGCAAGGGGTTTCTAACAGTGTATGCAGGAATTTACAAACGGGCTACTTTAAATCAGTGAGCCTTGACGCTACCAGATTAAAAAAGCTGTAAGTCCAGTTTTATAAACTTTAACACCACCACAGAAATGGATGGTCAGTTTCAGAAGAAGTCAGAAACAAAAAATAATAATGCTGATAAATATATAAAATAATTGAGATGGCAAATATATAAACTAATTAAATCAGGCCAAAAGTAAGACAATGCAGAAGTCTGAAAAGTTATATTGCCAAGACTTCTTCTTATCAGTGATTATATTTCCAGATTGTTTGAAGGCACTCTTCAATCAGAATACATGGAGTTTCTAACAGTGTATGCAGGAATTTTCAAACAGGTGATATTTTAAATCAGAAAGCATTGAAGCAATCAGATAACAAAAAATGTGTTAGACAAATTTAATAAACGTTAATGCCACCACAGAAATGGGGAGGGGTCTGTTTCAGAAGAAGTCAGAAACAGAAAACAATGCCAGCCAATATATAAAATAATTCAGTCAACAAATATATAAAATAATTAAATCAGGCAAAAAATTAAGACAATGCAGATTTCTGAAAAGTTAAAGTGCCAAGAATTCTACTTATCAGTGATTTTATTTCCAGATTGTTTGAGAGCACTCTTCAGTTAGAACACAAGGAGTTTCTAACAGAGTATGCAGGAATTTACAAAAGGGATATTTTAAATCAGCAAGCTTTGAAGCAATCAGATAACAAAAAAGCTGTCAGACAAGTTTCACAAACTTTAACACCACCATAAAAATAGGGGGAATCAGATTCAGAAAATAGAAACAAAAAACAATTCCAGCAAATATATAAATTAATTCAATCAGGCAAAACGTTATAACAATGCAGATCTCTAAAAAGTGAAAGTGTCAAGAATTGTACTTATCAGCAATTATATTCCCAGATTGTTTGACAGTACACTTCACTCAGAACACAAGGAGTTTCTAACAGTGTATGCAGCAATTTACAAACAGGGGCTGTTTTAAATCAGCAATCCTTGAAACAACCAGATAACAAAAATCTGTTAAATCAGTTTTATAAACTTTAACACCACCAGAGAAATAGGGAGGGAGACCAGTTTCAGAAGAGATGAGAAACAAAAAAAAAAAAATGCCAACAAATATATAAAATAATTCAGTCACCAAATATATAAAATAATTCAATTAGGCAAAAAATTAACACAATGCAGAACTTTAAAAAAAATGTGTCAAGAAGTCTACTTATCAGCGATTATATTTCCAGATTGTTTGAGAGCACTCGTCAGTCAGAACACAAGGATTCCAGCAGTGTATGCAGGAATTTACAAACAGGTGCTATTTTAAATCAGCAAGCCTTGAAGCAATCAGATAACAAAAATGCTTTTAAACCAGTTTTATAAACTTTAACACCATCACAGAAATAAGTGGTGAACCAGTTTCAGAAGAGATTAGAAGCAAAAAAACAATGCCAGCAAATATATAAAATAATCCAGTCAGCAAATACTTAAAATAATTCAATCAGGTAAAAAAATTAAGGCAATGCAGAACTCTGAAAAGTTAAAGTGCCTAGAATTCTAATTAGCAGCGATTCTACCTCGAGATTGTTTGAAGGCACTCTTCAGTCAGAACACAGGGAGTTTCTAACTGTATGCAGGAATTTACAAACAGGGGCTATTTTAAATCAGAAAGCATTGAAGCAATCAGATAACAAAATAGGTGTTAGACCAGTTTTATAAACGTTAACACTGCAACATAAATAGGGGGAAAGAGTTTCAAATGAGATCAGTAACAAAAAAAAAATGCCAGCAATATATAAAATAATTAATTCAGGAAATTTATAAAATAATTCAATCAGGCAAAAAAGTAACACAATGCAGAACCCTGAACTGTTAAAGAAACAATCAGTGAATATATTGCCAGATTGTTTGAAATCACTCTTCAGTCAGAACAAAAGAAGTGTATGCAGGAATTTTCATACAGGGGCTATGTTAAATCACTGAGCCTTGAAGCAATCAGATAAGAAAAAAGCTGTTAAGCCAGTTTTATAAGCATTAACACCACCACAGAAATGGAGGGGGTCAGTTTCAGTAGAAGTCAGAAACAAAAACAATGTCAGCAAATATATAAAATAATTCAGTCACCAAATATATAAAATATTTCAATCAGGCAAAACATTAAGAAAATACAGAACTTTGAAAAGTTAAAGTGCCAAGAATTCTACTTATCAGTGATTATATTTCCAGATAGTTTGAGACCACTCATCAGTTAGAACACAAGGAGTGTCAAACAGTGTATGCAGGAATTTACAAACAGGGGCTATTTTAAATCATCAAGCCTTAAAGCAAACAGATAAGAAAAAAGCTGCTAGACCAGTTTTATAAACTTTAACACCATTACAGAAATATGGGAGGGGGGGGTAGACCAGTTTCAGAAGAGATCAGAAACAAACAAAAAAAAAAAACAATGCAAGGAACTATATACACTTTTTCAGTCAGCAAAAATATAAAATAATTCAATCGGGAAAAAATTAGGACAATGCAAAACTCTAAAAAGTTAAAGCGCCAAGAATTGTACCTATCAATGATTATATTTTCAGAATGTTTGAGAGCACTCTTCATTCAGACCACAAGGAGTTTCTAGCAGTGTATGCAGTAATTTACAAACATGGGCTATTTTTAATCAGCAAGCCTTGAAGCAATCAGATAACAAAAAAAGCTTTTAGACCAGTTTTATGAACTTTAACATCAGCCTAGAAATAAGGGGAATCAGATGCAGAAGTTATCAGAAACAAAAAACAATGCCAGTAAATATATAAAATAATTCAATCAGGCAAAACATTATAACAATGCAGATCTTTAAAAAGTGAAAGTACCAAGAATTCCAGTTATCAGCAATTATATTTTCAGATTGCTTGAGAGCACACTTCAGTCAACCACAAGGAGTTTCTAACAGTGTATGCAGCAGTTTACAAACAGGGGTCATTTTAAATCAGCAAACCTTGTAGCAATCAGATATCAAACAAGCTGTTAGACCAGTTGTAAACTTTAATACCACCACAGAAATAAGGGGGCAGTTTCAGAAGAGATCAGAAACAAACAATTTATAAAATAATTGAATCAGGCAAAAAAATTAAAACAATGGAGAACTCTGACAACTTAAAGTGTCAAAAATTCTACTTTTCAGCAATTATATTTAGAGATTACTTGAGAGCACTCTTCAGTCAAAACACAAGGATTTTCTAACAGTGTATGCAGGAAATTACAAACAGGGGCTATTTTAACACAACCACAGAAATAAGAGGGGGGCGGTTTCAGGAGAGACCAGAAACAAAACAATGCCAACAAATATATAAAATAATTCAGTCAACAAATCTGTAAAATAATTAAATCAGGCAAAAAATTAAAACAATGGAGAACTCTAAAAAGTCAATTGCCAAGAATTCTACTTTTTAGTGATTATATTTACAGATTACTTGAGAGCACTCTTCAGTCACAAAACAAGGAGTTTCTAACAGTGGAGGTACGAATTTACAAACAGGGGCTATTTTAAATCAGCAAAGATTGAAGCAATCAGATAACAAAACAGTTGTTAAACCAGTTTTATAAACTTTAACACCACCACAGAAATAGGATGGGGGACCATTTTCCGAAGAGATCAGAAAAATAAAAACAATGCCAGCAAGTATATTAAATAATTCAGTCAGCAAATATATAAAATAATTCAATCAGGCTAAAAATGAAAACAATGCAGAACTCTGAAAAGTTAAAGTGCCAAGAATTCTACTTTCACCGATTCTATTTCCAGATTGTTTGAGAGCACTCTTCATACAGAACACAAGCAGTTTCTAACAGTGTATGCAGGAATTTACAAACAGGGGCTATTTTAAATCAGCAAGCCTTGAAGCAATCAGATAACAAAAGAGCTGTTAGACCAGTTTTATAAAAGTTAACACCATCACAGAAATAAGTGGAGAACCAGTTTCAGAAGAGATCAGAAACAGAAACAAAAATGCCAGCAAATATATAAAATAATTCAGTTAGCAAATATATGAAATAATTCAATCAGGCAAAAAATTAAGACAACGCAGAACTCTGAAAACTTAAAGTGCCAAGAATTCTACTTTTCAGCAATTCCATTTCCAGACTGTTTGAGAGCACTCAAGTCAGAACACAATGAGTTTCTGACAGTGTATGCAGGAATTTACAAACCATGGCTATTTTAAATCAGCAAGGCCTGAAGCAATCAGATAACAAAAAAGCTGTTAGACCACTTTTATAAACTTTAACACCACCACAGAAATAGGGGGGGGGGCACTTTCAGAAGAGATCAGAAACAAACAAAAAAAAAAAAACAATGCCAGCAAATATATAACATAATTAATTCAGCAAATATTTAAAATAATTCAATCAGGCAAAAAATAAGACAATGCAGAACTCCGAAAAGTTAAAGTACCAGGAATTCTACCTATCAGTGATTATATTTCCAGATTGTTTGAGTGCACTCATCAGTCTGAAAAAAAAAGGATAATAATATAAAATAATTAAATCAGGCATAATATTAAGGCAATTCAGAACTCTGAAAAGTTAAATTGCCAAGAATTCAGCTTATCCGCCATTATTTTTCCAGATTGTTTGAAGGCACTCTTCAGTCAGAACACATGGAGTTTCTAACAGTGTGTGCAGGCATTTACAAATAGCTGCTATTTAAAATCAGGAAAGCCTTGAAGCAATCAGATAAGAAAAAAAGGTGTTATACCTGTTTTATAAACTGTAACACCACCACAGAAATAGGGGGGGAAGGAGTTTCAGAAGAGATCAGAAAAAAAAAAAAAAACAATGCCAGCAGATATATAAAATAGTTCAATCAGCAAATATAGAAACTAATTCAATCAGGAAAAAAATTAATACAATTCAAAACTGTGAAAAGTTAAAGTGCCAAGAATTGTACTGATCAGCGAATATATTTACAGATTGTTTGAGGTCACTCCAGTCAGAACACAAAGAGTTTCTAACAGTGTATGCAGGAATTTACAAACAGGGACTATTTTAAATCAGAAAGGATTGAAGCAATCAGATAACAATAAACCTGTTTGAATATTTTTATAAACTTTAACACCACCACAGCAATAGGGGGAACCAGTTTCAGAAGAGATCAGACACAAAAAAAATAGCAGTGCCAGGAATTATATAAAAAAATTCAGTCAGCAAATATATAAAATAATTCAATCAGCCAAAAAATTAAGACAATGCAGAACTCTGAAAAGTTAAAGTGCCAAGAATTCTACTTTTCAGCGATGATATTTCCAGATTGTTTCCAAGCACCCTTCAGTCAGAACACAATGAGTTTCTAAAAGTGTATGCAGGAATTTACAAACAGGGGCTATTTTCAATCAGATTGCCTTGAAGCTGTCAGATAACAAAAAAGCTATTAGACTGCTTTTATAAACTTTAACATTACCAGGGAAAAAGAGAGGGAGACCAGTTTCAGAAGAGTTCAGTAACAAAGAAAATGCCAACAAATACATAAAATAATTAAGTCTGCAAATATATAAAATAATTCAATCAGGCAAAAAATAAGACAATGCAATACTCTGAAAAGTTAATGTGCCAAGAAATCTACTTATCAGTGATTGTATTTCCAGATTGTTTGAGGGCACTATTCAGTCAGAACACAAGCAGTTTCTAACAGTGTATGAAGGAATTTACAAACAAGAATCAGCAAGCCTTGAAGCAATCAGATAACAAAAGAGCTGTTAGACCAGTTTCATAAACTTTAGCACCATCCCAGAAATAAGTGGGGAACCAGTTTCAGAAGAGATCAGAAACAAAAAAAAATGCAATCAAATATATAAAATAATTCAGTCAGCAAATAAAAAATAATTCAATCAGGCAAAAAATTAAGACAATGCAGAACTCTGAAAACTTAAAGTGCCAAGAATTCTACTTTTCACTGATTCTATTTCAAAATTGTTTGAGAGCACTCATTCAGAACACAATGAGTTTCTAACAGTGTATGCAGGAATTTACAAAACAGGGCTATTTTAAATCAGCAAGGCTTGAAGCAATCAGATAACAAAAAAGCTGTTAGACCACTTTTATAAACTTTAACACCACCACAGAAATAGGGGGAACCACTTTCAGAAGAGATCAGAAACAAAAAAAAAAAAAAAACAATGCCAGGAAATATATACCATAATTCATTCAGCAAATATATAAAATAATTCAATCAAGCAAAAAATAAGACAATGCAGAACTCTGAAAAGTTAAAGTGCCAGGAATTCTACCTATCAGTGATTATATTTCCAGATTGTTTGAGTGCACTCATCAGTCAGAACAAAAGGAGTTTCTAACAGTGTATGCAGGAATTTACAAACAGGGGCTATTTTAAATCAGCAAGCCTTGAAGCAATCAGATAACAAAAAGCTGTTAGACCAGTTTTATAAACTTTAACACCAGCATAGAAATAGGGGAAACTAGTTTCAGAAGAGATCCGAAACAAAAGAACAATGTCAGCAAATATATAAAATAATTCAGTCAGCAAATATATAAAATAATTCAATCAGGCAAAAAATTAAGTCAATGCAGAACTCTTTAAAGTTAAAATGCCAGGAATTCTACCTATTAGTTATTATATTTCCAGATAGTTTGAGAGAACTCTTCAGTCAGAAATATAAGGAGTTTCTAACAGTGTATGCCTGAATTTGCAAACAGGGGCTATTTTAAATTAACAAGCCTTGAAGCAATCATATAACAAAAAAGCTATTAAACCGGTTTTATAAACGTTAACACCAGCATAGAAATAGGGGGAATCAGATTCAGAAGATATCAGAAACAATAAGCAATGCCAACAGATATATAAAATAATTCAATCAGCAAAATGTTATAACAATGCAGATCTCTAAAAAGTGAAAGTGTCAAGAATTCTACTTATCAGCAATTGTATTTCCAGATTGTTTAAGAGCAAACTTCAGTCAGAACACAAGGGGGTTCTAACAGTGTATGCAGCAATTTACACACATGGGGCTATTTTAAATCAACAAGCCTTGTAGCAATCAGATAATGAACAAGCTGTTAGACTACTTTTCATAAACTTTAACACCACCACAGAAATTGGGGGGCAGTTTCAGAAGAGATCAGAAAAAAAAACAATGTTAGCAAATATATAAAATAATTCAGTCAGCAAATTCATAAAATAGTTAAATCAGGCAAAATATTAAAAACAATGGAGAACTCTGAAAAGTTAAATTGCTAAGAATTCTACTTTTCAAAGATTATATTTACAAATTACTTGAGAGCACTCTTCAGTCAAAACCCAAGGAGTTTCTAACAGTGTATGCAGGAATTTACAAGCGGGGCTATTTTAAATCAGCAATCCTTGAAGCAATCATATAACAAAAAAAGCTGTTAGTCCAGTTTTATAAACATTAGCACCAGCACAGTAATAGGAGGAACCAGTTTCAGAAGACATCAGAAACAAAAGAACAATGCCAGCAAATATATAAATAATCCAGTCTGCAAATATATAAAATAATTCAATCAGGCAAAAAATTAACAGAATGCAGAACTCTAAACATTTAAGGAGCTGGAATTCTACCTATCAGCATTTATATTTCCATATTGTTTGAGAGAACTCTTCAGTCAGAACACAAGGAATTTCTAACAGTGTATACAGGAATTTCCAAACAATGGCTATTTTAAATCAGCAAGCCTGGAAGCAATCAGATTACAAAAAAGCTGTTAGACCAATTTTATAAACCTTAACATCAACATAGAAATAGTAGGAACCACATTCAGAAGAGATCAGAAACAAAAAAACAATGCCAAAATATATATAAAATAATCCAGTCGGCAAATATATAAAATAATTCAACCAGGCAAAAAATTAAGACAATGCAGAACTCTGAAAAGTTAAAATACCAGGAATTCTACCTATCAGTGATTATATTTCCAGATTGTTTGAGAAAACTCTTCAGTCAGAACACAAGGATTTTCTAACAGTGTATGCAGGAATTTACAAACAGGGGCTATTTTAAATCAGCAAGCCTAGAAGCAATCAGATAACAAAAAATATGTTAGACCAGTTTTATAAACTTTAACACCAGCATAGAAGTAGGGGGAATGAGATTCAGAAGATATCAGAAACAAAAAACAATGCCAGCAAATATATAAAATAAGTCAATCAGGCAAAACATTATAACAATGAAAATTTCTAAAAAGTGAAAGTGCCAAGAATTCTACTTATCAGCAATTATATTTCCAGAATGTTCGAGAGCACACTTCATTCAGAACACAAGGAGTTTCTACCAGTGTATGCAGCAATTTACAAACAGGGGCTATTTTAAATCAGCAAGCCTTGTAGCAATCAGATAACAAACAAGCTGTCAGACCAGTTTTTATAAACTTTAACACCACCACAGAAATAAGGGGGACCAGTTTCAGAAGAGATCAGAAAAAAAGCAATGCCAGCAAATATATAAAATAATTGAGTCAGCAAATTTAAAAAAAAATTCAATCAGACAAAACATTAAAAACAATGGAGAACCCTGAAAATTTAAAGTGCCAAGAATTCTACGTTTCAGCATTTATATTTCCAGATAGTGTTAGAGCACTCTTCATTCAGAACACAATCAGTTTCTAACAGCGTGTGCAGGAATTTACAAACGGGGCTATTTTTAATCAGCAAGCCTTGAAGCAATCAGATAACAAAAAAGCTGTTAGACCAGTTTTTATAAACGTTAACACTACCACAGAAATAAGGGGGGCAGTTTCAGAAGAGTTCAGAAAAAAAAAAAAAAAAAAAAAAAAAACAGTGCCAGCAAATATATAAAATAATTCAGTCAGCAAATTTATAAAATAATTCAATCAGGTAAAAAAGTAAAAACAATGGAGAACTCTGAAATGTTAAAGTGCCAAGAATTCTACCTATAAGCGATTATATTTCCAGATTGTTTGAGTGCATTCTTCAGTCAGAACGCAAGGAGTTTCTAATGGTGAATGCAGGAATTTACAAACAGGGGTATTTTAAATCAGTGTGCCTTAAAGTAATCAGATAAAAAAGCTGTTAGACCACTTTTATAAACTTTAACACCATCACAGAAATAGGGAGAACCACTTTCAGAAGAGATCAGAAAAAAAAAAAAACAATGCCAGGAAATATATAACATAATTCATTCAGCAAATATATAAAATAATTCAATCAAGCAAAAAATAAGACAATGCAGAACTGTGAAAATTTAAAGTGCCAGAAATTCTAACAATTAGTTATTATATTTCCAGATTGTTTGAGAGAACTCTTCAGTCAGAACACAAGGTGTTTCTAACAGTGCATGCTGGAATTTACAAACAGGGGCTATTTTAAATCAGCAAGCCTTGAAGCAATCATATAACAAAAAAGCTGTTAAACCAGTTATATAAATGTTAACACCAGCATAGAACTAGGGGGAATCAGATTCAGAAGATATCAGAAACAATAAACAATGCCAACAAATATATAAAATAATTCAATCAGGCAAAACATTATAACAATGCAGATCTCTAAAAAGTGAAAGTACCAAGAATTCTACTTATCAGCAATTATATTTCCAGATTGTTTGACAGCACACTTCAGTCAGAACACAAGGAGTTTCTAACAGTGCATGCAGCAATTTACACACAGGGGCTATTTTAAATCAGCAAGCCTTGTAGCAATCAAATAACGAACAAGCTGTTAGACTAGTTTTCATAAACTTTAACACCACCACAGAAATTGGGGGGCAGTTTCAGAAGAGATCAAAAACAAAAAAACAATGCTAGCAAATATATAAAATAATTCAGTCAGCAAATTTATAAAATAGTTCAATCAGGCAAAATATTAAAAACAATGCAGCACTCTGAAAAGTTAAATTGCTAAGAATTCTACTTTTCAGAGATTATACTTACAGATTACTTGAGAGCACTTTTCAGTCAAAACCCAATGGGTTTCTAACAGTGTATGCAGGAATTTACAAGCGGGGCTATTTTAAATCATCAATCCTTGAAGCAATCAAATAACAAAAAAGCTGTTAGACCAGTTTTATAAACATTAACACCAGCACAGTAATAGGAGAAACCAGTTTCAGAAGAGATCAGATGCAATAGAACAATGCCAGCAAATATATAAATAATCCAGTCTGCAAATATATAAAATAATTCAATCAGGCACAAAATTAAGACAATGCAGAATTTTGAAAAGTTAAAATACCAGGAATTCTACCTATCAGTGATTATATTTCCAGATTGTTTGAGAGAACTCTTCAGTCAGAACACAAGGAGTTTCTAACAGTGTATGCAGGAACTTACAAACAGGGGCTATTTTAAATCAGCAGGTCTTGAAGCAATCAGATAAAAAAGCTGTTAGACCAGTTTTATAAACTTTAACACCAGCATTGAAATAGGGGGAATCAGATTCAGAAGATATCAGAAAAAAAAACAATGCCAGCAAATATATAAAATAATTCAATCAGCAAAACATTATAACAATGCAGATCTCTAAAAAGTGAAAGTGAAAATAATTATACTTATCAGCAATTATATTTCCAGATTGTTCGAGAGCACACTTCAGTCAGAACACAAGGAGTTTCTAGCAGTGTATGCAGCAATTTACAAACAGGGGCTATTTTAAATCAGCAAGCCTTGTAGCAATCAGATAACAAAAAAGCTGTCAGAACAGTTTTTATAAACTTTAACACCACTACATAAATAAGGGGGACCAGTTTCAGAAGAGATCAGAAGCAAAAAGCAATGCCAGGAAATATATAAAATAATTGAGTCAGCAAATTTAAAAAATAATTCAATCAGGCAAAAAATTAAAAACAATGGCGAACTCTGAAAATTTAAAGTGCCAAGAATTCTACGTTTCAGCATTTATATTTCCAGATAGTTTTAGAGCACTCTTCATTCAGAACACAATCAGCTTCTAACAGTGTGTGCAGGAATTTACAAACAGGGGCTATTTTTAATCAGCAAGCCTTGAAGCAATCAGATAACAGAAAAGTTGTTAGACCAGTTTTTATAAACTATAACACCACCACAGAAATAAAGGGGGCAGTTTCAGAAGAGTTCAGAAAAAAAAAACAATGCCAGCAAATATATAAAATAATAGTCAGCAAATTTATAAAATAATTCAATCAGGTAAAAAAGTAAAAACAATGTAGAACTCTGAAATGTTAAAGGGCCAAGAATTCTACCTATCAGCGATTATATTTCCAGATTGTTTGAGTGCATTCTTCAGTCAGAATGCAAGAGGTTTCTAACAGTGTATGCAGGAATTTACAAACAGGGGCTATTTTAAATCAGCAAGCCTAGAAGCAATCAGATAACAAAAAAGATGTTAGACCAGTTTTATAAACTTTAACACCAGCATAGAAGTAGGGGGAATGAGATTCAGAAGATATCAGAAACAAAAAACAATGCCAGAAAATATATAAAATAAGTCAATCAGGCAAAACATTATAACAGTGAAGATCTCTAAAAAGTGAAAGTGCCAAGAATTCTACTTATCAGCAATTATATTTCCAGAATGTTCGAGAGCACACTTCATTCAGAACACAAGGAGTTTCTACCAGTGTATGCAGCAATTTACAAACAGGGGCTATTTTAAATCAGCAAGCGTTGTAGCAATCAGATAACAAACAAGCTGTCAGACCAGTTTTTATAAACTTTAACACCACCACAGAAATAAGAGGGACCAGTTTCAGAAGAGATCAGAAACAAAAAAGCAATGCCAGCAAATATATAAAATAATTGAGTCAGCAAATTTAAAAAAAAATTCAATCAGCCAAAACATTAAAAACAATGGAGAACCCTGAAAATTTAAAGTGCCAAGAATTCTACGTTTCAGCATTTATATTTCCAGATAGTGTTAGAGCACTCTTCATTCAGAACACAATCAGTTTCTAACAGCGTGTGCAGGAATTTACAAACAGGGGCTATTTTTAATCAGCAAGCCTTGAAGCAATCAGATAACAAAAAAGCTGTTAGACCAGTTTTTATAAACTTTAACACCACCACAGAAATAAGGGGGGCAGTTTCAGAAGAGTTCAGAAACAAAAAAAAAAAAAAAAAAAACAATGCCAGAAAATATATAAAATAATTCAGTCAGCAAATTTATAAAATAATTCAATCAGGTAAAAAAGTAAAAACAATGGAGAACTCTGAAATGTTAAAGTGCCAAGAAATCTACCTATCAGCGATTATATTTCCAGATTGTTTGAGTGCATTCTTCAGTCAGAACGCTTGGAGTTTCTAATGGTGAATGCAGGAATTTACAAACAGGGGCTATTTTAAATCACTGTGCCTTAAAGTAATCAGATAAAAAAGCTTTTAGTCCAGTTTTATAAACTTTAACACCACCTCGGAAATGGGTGGCCATTTTCAGAAGAAGTCAGAACAAAAAAAAATGCCACTAAATATATAAAATAATTCAGTTGGCAAATAAATAAACTAATTAAATCAGGCAGAATATTAAGACAATTCAGAACTCTGAAAAGTTAAAGTGCCAAGAATTCAGCTTATCCACCATTATTTTTCCAGATTGTTTGAAGGCACTCTTCAGTCAGAATACATGGAGTTTCTAACAGTATATGCAGGAATTTACAAATATGTGCTATTTTAAATCAGAAAGCCTTGAAGCAATCAGATAAGAAAAAAAAGGTGTTATACCTGTTTTATAAACTGTAACACCACCACCACAGAAATAGGGGGGAATGAGTTTCAGAAGAGATCAGAAAAAAAAATGCCAGCAGATATATAAAATAGTTCAATCAGCAAATATAGAAAATAATTCAATCAGGCAAAAAATTAATACAATGCAAAACTTTGAAAAGTTAAAGTGCCAGGAATTCTACTGATCATCAAATATATTTACAGATTGTTTGAGTTCACTCCAGTCAGAACACAAAGAGTTTCTGACAGTGTATGCAGGAATTTACAAACAGGGACTATTTTAAATCTGAAAGGATTGAAGCAATCAGATAATAAACCTGTTTGAATATTTTTATAAACTTTAACACCACCACAACAATAGGGGGAACCAGTTTCAGAAGAGATCAGAAACAAAAGAACAATGCCAACAAATATATAAAATAATTTGGTCAGAAAATATATACACTAATTCAATCAGCCAAAAAATTAAGGCAATGCAGAACTCTGAAGCGTTAAAATGCCAAGAAGTCTACTTTCCAGTGATATTTCCAGATTGTTTCCAAGCACCCTTCAGTCAGAACTCAAGGAGTCTCTAACAGCTTATGCAGGAATTTACAAACAGGGGCTATTTTCAATCAGATTGCCTTGAAGCTGTCAGATAACAAAAAAGCTGTAAGATTGCTTTTATAAACTTTAACATTACCAGAGAAATAGAGAGGGACACCTGTTTCAGAAGAGATCAGTAACAAAAAAAAATGCCATCAAATACATAATATAATTCAGTCTGCAAATATATAAAATAATTCAATCAGGCAAAAATAAGACAATGCAATACTCTGAAAAGTTAATGTGCCAAGAAATCTACTTATCAGTGATTGTATTTCCAGATTGTTTGAGGGCACTATTCAGTCAGAACACAAGCAGTTTCTAATGGTGTATGAAGGAATTTACAAACAGGGGCTATTTTAAATCAGCAAGCCTTGAAGCAACCAGATAACAAAAAAACTGTTAGACCAGTTTTATAAACTTTAACACCACCACAGAAATAGGGCGAACCACATTCAGAAGAGATCAGAAAAAAAAAAAAAACAATACCAGGAAATATATAACATAATTCATTCAGCAAATATATAAAATAATTCAATCAAGCAAAAAATAAGACAATGCAGAACTCGGAAATTTGAAAGTGCCAGGAATTCTACCTATCGGTGATTATATTTCCAGATTGTTTGAGTGCACTCATCAGTTAGAACACAAGGAGTTTCTAACAGCTTATGCAGGAATTTACAAACGGGGTATTTTCAATCAGATTGCCTTGAAGCTGCCAGATAACAAAAAAGCTATGAGACTGCTTTTATAAACTTTAACATTACCAGAGAAATAGAGAGGGAGACCAGTTTCAGAAGAGATCAGTAACAAAAAAAATGCCAACAAATACATAAAGTAATTCAGTCTGCAAATATATAAAATAATTCAATCAGGCAAAAGATAAGACAATGTAATACTCTGAAAAGTTAATGTGCCAAGAAATCTACTTATCAGTGATTGTATTTCCAGAATGTTTGAGGGCACTATTCAGTCAGAACACAAGGAGTTTCTAACAGTGTATGGAGGAATTTAAAAAAGGGCTATTTTAAATCAGCAAGCCTTGAAGCAATCAGATAACAAAAAAGCTGTTAGACCAGTTTTATAAACTTAACAATAGCACAGAAATGGGAGGAACCAGTTTCAGAAGAGATCAGAAACAAAAGAAAAAAAAATCCATTTGGCAAATATATAAAATAATTCAATCAGGTAAAAATTTAAGACAATGCAGAACTCTGAAAAGTCAAGGAGCCAGAATTCTACCTATCAGCAATTCAAAACATTGAAAAGTTAAAGTGCCAAGAATTCTACTTATCAGCCATTATATTTCCATATTGTTTGAGAGAACTCTTCAGTCAGGACACAAGGAGTTTCTAACAGTTTATGCAGAAATTTACAAACAGGGGCTATTTTAAATCAGCAAGCCTTGAAGAAATCAGATAACAAAAAAGCAGTTAGACCAGTTTTATAAATTTTAACACCACAAGAGAAATAGGGGGAGACCAGTTTCAGAAGAGATCAGAAAAAAATGCTAACAAGTACATAAAAAAATCAGTCAGCAAATATATAAAATAATTCAATCAGGCAAAAAATAAGACAATGCAGAACTCTGAAAAGTTAATGTGCCAAGAAATCTACTTATCAGTGATTGTTTTTCCAGATTGTATGAGAGCACTATTCGGTCAGAACACAAACAGTTTCTAACAGTGTATGCAGGAATTTACAGACAGGGGCTATTTTAAATCAGAAATCCTTGAAGCAATCAGATAACAAAAAACTATTTTAAATTAGCAAGCCTTGAAGCAATCAGATACCAAAAGAGCTGTTAGAAGTGTTTTATAAACTTTAACACCACCACAGAAATGGGGGGTCTGTTTCAGCAGAAGTCAGAAACAAAAAATACAATTCCAGCTAATTTATAAAATAATTCAGTCAGCAAATATATAAAATAATTCAATCAGGCAAAACATTAAGGCAATGCAGAAATATGAAAATTTAAAGTGCCAAGAATTCTACTTATCAGCGATTATATTTCCAGATTGTTTGAGAGCACTCTTCAGTCAGAACACAAGCAGTTTCTAACAGTGCATGCAGGAATTTACAAAAAGGGCCTATTTTAAATCAGAAATCCTTCAGGAAATCAAATACAAAAAACTATTAGACCAGTTTTATAAACTTTAACACCACAAGAGAAATAGGGGGAGACCATTTTCAGAAGAGATACAAAAATGCCAACAAATGCATAACACATTCAGTCAGCAAATATATAAAATAATTCAATCAGGCAAAAAAAAAGACAATACAAAACTCTGAAAAGTTAATGGACAAATAAATCTGCTTATCAGTGATTGTATTTCCAGATTGAATGAGAGCACTATTCAGTCAGAACACAAGCAGTTTCTAACAGTGTATGCAGGTATTTACAGACAGGGGCTATTTTAAATCAGCAAGCCGTGAAGCAATCAGATAACAAAAGAGCTGTTAGACATGTTTTAGAAACTTTAACACCATCACAGAAATAAGTGGGGAACCAGTTTCAGAAGGGATCAGAAACAAAAAAAATGCCAGCAAATATATAAAACAATTCAGTAAGCAAATATATGAAATAATTCAATCAGGCAAAAAATTAAGACAGTGCAGAACTCTGAAAACTTAAGGTGCCAAGAATTCTACTTTTCACCAATTGTATTTCCAGATTGGTTGAGAGTACTCAGTCAGAACACAATGAGTTTCTAAGAATGTATGCAGGAATTTGCAAACCAGGGCTATTTTAAATCAGCAAGGCTTGAAGCAATCAGATAACAAAAAAGCTGTTAGACCACTTTTATAAACTTTAACATCACCACAGAAATAGGGGGAACCACTTTCAGAAGAGATTAGAAACAAAAAAAAAAAAAACAATGCCAGCAAATATATAAAATAATTCAGTCAGCAAATATATAAAATAATTCAATCAAGCAAAAAATAAGACAATGCAGAACTCTGAAAAGTTAAAATACCAGGAATTCTACCTATCAGTGATTATATGTCCAGATTGTTTGAGAGAACTCTTCAGTCAGAACACAAGGATTTTCTAACAGTGTATGCAGGAATTTACAAACAGGGGCTATTTTAAATCAGCAAGCCTTGAAGCAATCAGATAACAAAAAATATGTTAGACCAGTTTTATAAACTTTAACACCAGCATAGAAATAGGGGGAATGAGATTCAGAAGATATCAGAAACAAAAAAACAATGCCAGCAAATATATAAAATAAGTCAATCAGGCCAAACATTATAACAATGCAGATCTCTAAAAAGTGAAAGTGCCAAGAATTCTACTTATCAGCAATTATATTGCCAGAATGTTCGAGAGCACACTTCAGTCAGAACACAAGGAGTTTCTAGCAGTGTATGCAGCAATTTACAAACAGGGGCTATTTTAAATCAGCAAGCCTTGTAGCAATCAGATAACAAAGAAGCTGTCAGAACAGTTTTTATAAACTTTAACACCACTACATAAATAAGGGGGACCAGTTTCAGAAGAGATCAGAAGCAAAAAGCAATGCCAGGAAATATATAAAATAATTGAGTCAGCAAATTTAAAAAATAATTCAATCAGGCAAAAAATTAAAAACAATGGAGAACTCTGAAAATTTAAAGTGCCAAGAATTCTACGTTTCAGCATTTATATTTCCAGATAGTTTTAGAGCACTCTTCATTCAGAACACAATCAGCTTCTAACAGTGTGTGCAGGAATTTACAAACAGGAGCTATTTTTAATCAGCAAGCCTTGAAGCAATCAGATAACAGAAAAGCTGTTAGACCAGTTTTTATAAACTATAACACCACCACAGAAATAAAGGGGGCAGTTTCAGAAGAGTTCAGAAAAAAAAACAATGCCAGCAAATATATAAAATAATAGTCAGCAAATTTATAAAATAATTCAATCAGGTAAAAAAGTAAAAACAATGTAGAACTCCGAAATGTTAAAGGGCCAAGAATTCTACCTATCAGCGATTATATTTCCAGATTGTTTGAGTGCATTCTTCAGTCAGAATGCAAGAAGTTTCTAACAGTGTATGCAGGAATTTACAAACAGGGGCTATTTTAAATCAGCAAGCCTTGAAGCAATCAGATAACAAAAAAGCTGTTAGACCAGTTTTATAAACTTTAACACCAGCATTGAAATAGGGGGAATCAGATTCAGAAGATATCAGAAAAAAAAACAATGCCAGCAAATATATCAAATAATTCAATCAGCAAAACATTATAACACTGCAGATCTCTAAAAAAGTGAAAGTGAAAAGAATTCTACTTATCAGCAATTATACTTCCAGATTGTTTGAGAGCAAACTTCAGTCAGAAAACAAAGAGTTTCTAAAAGTGTATGCAGCAAATTACAAACAGGGGCAATTTTAAATCAGCAAGCCTTGTAGCAATCAGATAACAAAGAAGCTGTTAGACCAGTTTTTATAAACTTTCACACCACCACAGAAATAAGGGGTGCCAGTTTCATAGGAGAGCAGAAAAAAACAAAACAACGCCAGCAAATATATAAAATAATTGAGTCAGCAAATTTAAAAAAAAATTCAATCAGCCAAAACATTAAAAACAATGGAGAACCCTGAAAATTTAAAGTGCCAAGAATTCTACGTTTCAGCATTTATATTTCCAGATAGTGTTAGAGCACTCTTCATTCAGAACACAATCAGTTTCTAACAGCGTGTGCAGGAATTTACAAACAGGGGCTATTTTTAATCAGCAAGCCTTGAAGCAATCAGATAACAAAAAAGCTGTTAGACCAGTTTTTATAAACTTTAACACCACCACAGAAATAAGGGGGGCAGTTTCAGAAGAGTTCAGAAACAAAAAAAAAAAAAAAAAAAAAACAATGCCAGAAAATATATAAAATAATTCAGTCAGCAAATTTATAAAATAATTCAATCAGGTAAAAAAGTATAAACAATGGAGAACTCTGAAATGTTAAAGTGCCAAGAAATCTACCTACCAGCGATTATATTTCCAGATTGTTTGAGTGCATTCTTCAGTCAGAACGCTTGGAGTTTCTAATGGTGAATGCAGGAATTTACAAACGGGCTATTTTAAATCAGTGTGCCTTAAAGTAATCAGATAAAAAAGCTGTTAGTCCTGTTTTATAAACTTTAACATCACCTCAGAAATGGGCGGTCAGTTTCAGAAGAAGTCAGAAAAAAAAACAATGCCAATAAATATATAAAATAATTCAGTTGGCAAATAAATAAACTAATTAAATCAGGCAGAATATTAAGACAATTCAGAACTCTGAAAAGTTAAAGTGCCAAGAATTCAGCTTATCCACCATTATTTTTCCAGATTGTTTGAAGGCACTCTTCAGTCAGAATACATGGAGTTTCTAACAGTATATGCAGGAATTTACAAATATGTGCTATTTTAAATCTGAAAGCCTTGAAGCAATCAGATAAGAAAAAAAAGGTGTTATACCTGTTTTATAAACTGTAACACCACCACCACAGAAATAGGGGGGGATGAGTTTCAGAAGAGATCAGAAAAAAAATGCCAGCAGATATATAAAATAGTTCAATCAGCAAATATAGAAAATAATTCAATCAGGCAAAAAATTAATACAATGCAAAACTTTGAAAAGTTAAAGTGCCAGGAATTCTACTGATCATCAAATATATTTACAGATTGTTTGAGTTCACTCCAGTCAGAACACAAAGAGTTTCTGACAGTGTATGCAGGAATTTACAAACAGGGACTATTTTAAATCTGAAAGGATTGAAGCAATCAGATAATAAACCTGTTTGAATATTTTTATAAACTTTAACACCACCACAACAATAGGGGGAACCAGTTTCAGAAGAGATCAGAAACAAAAGAACAATGCCAACAAATATATAAAATAATTCGGTCAGCAAATATATACACTAATTCAATCAGCCAAAAAATTAAGGCAATGCAGAACTCTGAAGCGTTAAAATGCCAAGAAGTCTACTTTCCAGTGATGATATTTCCAGATTGTTTCCAAGCACCCTTCAGTCAGAACTCAAGGAGTCTCTAACAGCTTATGCAGGAATTTACAAACAGGGGCTATTTTCAATCAGATTGCCTTGAAGCTGTCAGATAACAAAAAAGCTGTAAGATTGCTTTTATAAACTTTAACATTACCAGAGAAATAGAGAGGGACACCTGTTTCAGAAGAGATCAGTAACAAAAAAAAAATGCCATCAAATACATAATATAATTCAGTCTGCAAATATATAAAATAATTTAATCAGGCAAAAATAAGACAATGCAATACTCTGAAAAGTTAATGTGCCAAGAAATCTACTTATCAGTGATTGTATTTCCAGATTGTTTGAGGGCACTATTCAGTCAGAACACAAGCAGTTTCTAATGGTGTATGAAGGAATTTACAAACAGGGGCTATTTTAAATCAGCAAGCCTTGAAGCAACCAGATAACAAAAAAACTGTTAGACCAGTTTTATAAACTTTAACACCACCACAGAAATAGGGAGAACCACATTCAGAAGAGATCAGAAAAAAAAAAAAAACAATACCAGGAAATATATAACATAATTCATTCAGCAAATATATAAAATAATTCAATCAAGCAAAAAATAAGACAATGCAGAACTCGGAAATTTGAAAGTGCCAGGAATTCTACCTATCGGTGATTATATTTCCAGATTGTTTGAGTGCACTCATCAGTTAGAACACAAGGAGTTTCTAACAGCTTATGCAGGAATTTACAAACAGGGGGTATTTTCAATCAGATTGCCTTGCAGCTGTCAGATATCAAAAAAGCTATTAGACTGCTTTTATAAACTTTAACATTACCAGAGAAATAGAGACGGAGACCAGTTTCAGAAGAGATCAGTAACAAAAAAATATGCCAACAAATACATAAAGTAATTCAGTCTGCAAATATATAAAAATAATTCAATCAGGCAAAAGATAAGACAATGCAATACTCTGAAAAGTTAATGTGCCAAGAAATCTACTTATCAGTGATTGTATTTCCAGAATGTTTGAGGGCACTATTCAGTCAGAACACAAGGAGTTTCTAACAGTGTATGGAGGAATTTAAAAACAGGGGCTATTTTAAATCAGCAAGCCTTGAAGCAATCAGATAACAAAAAAGCTGTTAGACCAGTTTTATAAACTTTAACACCATCACAGAAATAAGTGGGTAACCAGTTTCAGAAGAGATCAGAAACAAAAAAAATGCCAGCAAATATATAAAATAATTCAGTCAGCAAATAAAAGAAATAATTCAATCAGGCAAAAAATTAAGACAATGCAGAACTCTGAAAACTTAAAGTGCCAATAATTCTACTTTTCACCTATTCTATTTCCAAATTGTTTGAGAGCACTCATTCAGAACACAATGAGTTTCTAACAGTGTATACAGGAATTTACAAACCAGGGCTATTTTAAATCAGCAAGGCTGGTAGAAATCAAATAATAAAAAAGCTGTTAGACCACTTTTATAAACTTTAGCACCACCACAGAAATAGGGAGAACCACATTCAGAAGAGATCAGAAAAAAAACAATACCAGGAAATATATAACATAATTCATTCAGCAAATATATAAAATAATTCAATCAAGCAAAAAATAAGACAATGCAGAACTCGGAAATTTTAAAGTGCCAGGAATTCTACCTATCAGTGATTATATTTCCAGATTGTTTGAGTGCACTCATCAGTTAGAACACAAGGAGTTTCTAACAGCTTATGCAGGAATTTACAAACGGGATATTTTCAATCAGATTGCCTTGAAGCTGCCAGATAACAAAAAAGCTATGAGACTGCTTTTATAAACTTTAACATTACCAGAGAAATAGAGAGGGAGACCAGTTTCAGAAGAGATCAGTAACAAAAAAATGCCAACAAATACATAAAGTAATTCAGTCTGCAAATATATAAAATAATTCAATCAGGCAAAAGATAAGACAATGTAATACTCTGAAAAGTTAATGTGCCAAGAAATCTACTTATCAGTGATTGTATTTCCAGAATGTTTGAGGGCACTATTCAGTCAGAACACAAGGAGTTTCTAACAGTGTATGGAGGAATTTAAAAGGGCTATTTTAAATCAGCAAGCCTTGAAGCAATCAGATAACAAAAAAGCTGTTAGACCAGTTTTATAAACTTAACAATAGCACAGAAATGGGAGGAACCAGTTTCAGAAGAGATCAGAAACAAAAGAAAAAAAATCCATTTGGCAAATATATAAAATAATTCAATCAGGTAAAAATTTAAGACAATGCAGAACCCAAAATAAAGAATTCCCCTAT
>NC_056726.1:511176377-511232481 GCF_019279795.1 Protopterus annectens | reverse complement strand
ATTTAAAATAGCCCCCATTTGTAAATTCCTACATACATTGTTAGAAACTCCTTCCCCGGGATTCATGAAGCTCGGCGCAAGGCCGGCGTAAGGCCTGCGCCGGCGGTGCAGTGAATAGCCGGCGCAGTAGCGCCATATACATATTAATGAGAGTGCACCGGAATCACAGACACGTGCGTAGTGTACGTGAGCGAGCCCAGGTAGGATGCGTCTGGAGGCGTGTCTAAGCCGGCATGAGGTGAGCAACCTAATGTGCTGACAGCCACGGTCCGCCCACAATAGTAATGGCAGCAGCCAGGTCCCGTGCAGAATGAAACGCACGTACAGTATGCAACATAGTACCCGTCCCAAATTAACGGAGAAGCAAATACAAGCACGAAGGCATAAGTGTACCCGTCCAAGGAGCAAAGGATACGCATAAGACCGCGTTCGTCCCGCAATGCACCGCCAGTGTTTACACTCAGAGAAGGTGTACAGTCAAGATGTCAGCGAGCCGCACCGACATAGGAGCAGCGATTAAGGTCACCACCTGTCCCACTTTGGTTGGGGCAGTCTCTCCATGGCCAGTTGTGTCCCGAAAAAACGTATTAGAAATGGCTGATGTGCTACGATTGTAGGACACAATGATATCCCGTATTTAATGTAATGGTAGCATGAATTGGTTATTTCTGTAACAGAAATACCTAAATGACACAAGAAACAAAATAAGCAAGCAAATTGCCACAACAATAAGCTTATATTTAGGCAAACAAGTGAAGTTCTATGCTATATAGTGACTGTTTGTATGTGTCGGCCTGTAAAGTCAGATGTGAGTCCCGGAAATATCCCAGATCGGAAACTGGAAAAGGTGGAAACCCCAGTAGCGACATGGCCATGGTCACCAGGGTTACCTGCTGTCCCAATGTGCCATGGACAGTCCCTGATTGGACAGTTGTGTCCCTGCAACAATCGTAAAATGGAAAATGACCTCCGATCCCCTGTCAAGAAAATTCCGCAATATACATGTAATAGTAGCATAAAACATATACATTACTATATGAAACACAGACATGGCATAAGAACATAAATAAGGAACCCAAATGCTTACAGAATAAGCTTATAGTATGGCAAACAAGTGAAGTTCTGTCAACTGCACTAGCCGTGGGTATGTGTAGTCCTGCAAATTCAAGTTTCCACATAACATGCCCCACTATGGGCATTGGAAAAGGTGCCAACCATAATGGTCACAAGCAGTAGTGACAGTACATAGCCGGGTAGCTGTGTTGACATAACAACAGTAAGGAAGCAAGATACCTCAAACACAGGCAAACATGTGCATAGCAACATATCCCACACCCAGCAACGTCTCTGTTGCATACACTGGATGGCGATGATGAAGTGTAATATCCAGAAGCAGAACCCATGCATTCGGATGTACTACACAATAGCCTCATTGTACATGTCAGTCCCACCCATGTATACCTCTGCACCCAAACCTGCTAGCATCCGTGTGCAGCTATACAACCACACACAATGTGCATACCTGAACTGTGGTAAGATGTTTGTGTTAGGCAATGCCACGCGGGCAAATACGCACCCACATGTCACCAACCCACCGCAGGTACAGATATGTAAATGGCTGCATGTGAATGTGTCAGCAGAATGTGTACATCCCGCATGTAGTATGTACCCGTCCAAACCATCTAGGTTTGCATACGACACGGTGCACATAACTGTACACATGTGGACAAGTCGGGCCGTTGGACCACCGCATCGA
Source organism: Protopterus annectens (assembly GCF_019279795.1). Taxonomy (NCBI): domain Eukaryota; kingdom Metazoa; phylum Chordata; order Ceratodontiformes; family Protopteridae; genus Protopterus; species Protopterus annectens. The sequence continues at coordinate 511,230,725 of NC_056726.1, read as the reverse complement.
TGATTATCTATGCAGTGAAGTCGATCACATATAGCGGAACAGGTGCCTACCAAACAGGACGTCCTAACAGGGTGCTACAGGCAAAGAAGGGGAAGCTGGGACATCACATGTGGAGATTAGCGTAGCTGGACGGACAAATACACACGGTCAAGGTAAAGGACGGAACAACATGCATATGGCCGGATGGATGTTGTTCGTAAAATATATAGAAACACATATGAAGTTCCAGTTTAGACTCGAAATACTATATAATGCATTGAATTGTACCGCACAATATGGCAGTAGAACTAAGCCTGCATGTAATTGGTGAAGCTAAGCTGTAGTGTGATGGAATTCTGAACCTGGCAGTAAGCAGTACAGCAGGCTCATGTCTGTCATCATTAATTATTTGCTGGGTTACAGAACAATAAATGTATGTACATGCATAACAGCACTCCTTCCCCAGAGGAGGATGGCCTTGTGAGCTCTATCGAAGATAGCAGTACAACTCCTTACCAGAGAGACAAAGCAACGATTAAGAAATTAACTGTCCACTGTATCGTAACAGTCTAGGGTCCTTGAAACAGCTACAATCACAAAAGGATTCTGTAATGTACAAGGTGCCTTGCAAGGCTGTGTTATTCCCATGGGAAAACATTTTAAAAGCACGACCCCAGCACCCACGTATGTATAGACTATTGCGGACCATAGTGATGGAAATGCCCTGTGACCGACCACGCCAGTAAGGTGGGCAAAAGCTGATTGTAAACACTATATAAAGAAACTGCTTACTGTATAGAGTCAGACAAAACTCTCATACTTGGACTGTATATTATTTAGCCTGCCTGTGTACACTACTAAAACTTTCCGAACCCGAGCCTCCTGTGTTATCGGCTGTCACTTAGAAAAGCCTACTAATAACTACAGTCTGGTTTTAACAACTTATTTCACATTGTGATCCTTGTAATCTGGAATTCCCTTGGTAAGCTACAGGTCAGAGTACATGGCTGGTTAGACATGTACGCTGGAGAATATGCATAAATGGTTCTTCTTGAATGAAAAGACCTCCGACTGAATTGTTGTGTGTAAAGAGGCTGTTTACTGTCTGATCTGTGGCTGAAAAGCGGGAAACTGGATCCCAAGAAGAAAACGTGCAGCCTTAAACAGGAGGCCCAGGTAAGGAGTGTTTGCCTTTTTGTCTCTATTGTAGATCAGGGACCAGACTACATTGTGTTTCTGTTAACAGTAGTGATATCGGCTCCAAGACCTACCCACATACTGTTAAATCTGAACATAGGTCAGGGGAACACACAGCAGAGTAAATAGTGATTGTAGACACTACAGTGGATACAGGGAAGGAGACACCACGTGGTATGACAGAAGGGTACGTAGCAGTCGTGTAGAGGATATGGGAGATTATTGAAGAAACAGATCATGTGATCCGCGTTTGACGGGTGACGTGAAGAATATGCAATCGCAGAGAGCACATAATGTGAGTTACGCAGCAAAATGGGGTAATAAATATGACATTGATGGTATATTACGCAAAATATCGTTACTGAAACATTGTAATCCCTGAAAATTTGATGCATATGTTCCAGGGTAAACACCTGTTCCACCCTGAGAGGGATAGTCCCTCTTTGGCCAGCCGTGTCCTGTAAACAAACCGAACAAATGGCAAATGTCCTGATATCTCAGGACAAACATTTCCCAGATATATATCAAAATGGTAGCATAAAACAGTAAATTTGTATGTGGAACAGCAAAATATAATAATAAACAGAATAAGCAACTGAAATGCTACAACAATTGGTCGCTCTCCTGGCAAAACGTGAATTCCTGTCCTATGTACTGGCCGTGGGTATGCATTTTCCAGGCAAATTACACGTTCCGAACACTAATGTCCCACATTGTGCATTGGAAAAGGTGTCAGCCCTAAGATGTGCAGGCGACAAAACAGCGACAATTGGGTATCCGTCATGCACATCGGTGGACTGAGGTAGTGTATCAAGGGAACAGAACACTACAAATGGCTAAGCATCATACGTACACAGAGAAGATCATAATACGGTAGTACCGATAGCCCCCCCAACCCCCTACCACCTCCGATACCACATCCAGGATATTAAGCGGGAGGGCAGGCTAGTCCCCACACGTTATCCTGTGGCAACAGAGGTAGCACAACGAACAAATGTAATAGAAGCTATTGAAACCACATCCCGAACACGTAACATACCTAGGGACACCCGAGTAAGAACACAGTACTAAAACAGAGTGAGGATATCTGTCAATTAATTGAAGTACCGAACCCTCATGCAGGACAGGAAGGCCAGGACCCAACCCCCGAAGCGTATAGACCGTGGACACCAGAAGATATCTGTAAAGTCATAGAGGGAATTCCCCATCCACAAAGTAATCGCTATTCACCATGCAATACCCCTGTATCTCCTGATCGGAAACCAAAAGGGGAATGGCGGATGGTACAGTATGTACAAGCTGTAAATCATGTAAGAATACTTAGGGTAGCGTTGGTGCCAGACCCACACACTATATTCAATGCTATGAACATGCCACAGAAGTATCTTACCGTGGTACATATAAGCTATGCTTACTTTGCAATACCTATACATCCACATAGTCCGTATTGCTTTGCATGTACAGTCAGGGTGACAGATACAGCCATACCCGGCTATCGCGGGGATACTGTGAAAGTACAACGATATTCTCACAGGGGATGGCTAACTCCACCCGGGGCCAGTCAAGTTCTACTTTATTTGGATGATATTCTGCTTGCGGCCCCTACCCAGCAGCAATGTATGGAAGATACAATAGCATTATTGAGATAATCAGCAGAACAGGGACATAAAGTAAGCAAGCATAAATTGCAAATACAGAGAATACAGGTCAATTACCTGGCATATCTGGTATCCAAGTAGGGTAGAACATCACATGACGATAGGAAGGTAGCAATATAATAAGCACCCAAGCCAACTAACAAGAAGGGAATGATGTCCTGTCTGGGCCGACTAACACTTGTTAAATCTGGATACCAAACAATGCTGTGGAATCCGCTGTATTGTTTGCCTTAACCTTTAATACACCTATGGCAGCACAACACATAGTACACTGGATTACAGTAGCAGAAACAGCGTTCTGCAGACTAGAACGATTTATAGCCTCAACAGCTGTAGTAGGTCTCGTGATTAATCATAACACATGTTGTCAGACCGTAGATTGTAAGCGGAGATATATGACGTCAGTCTTGATGCAACAGCAGGGAAGTAAGCAACGCTACATAGCTGACTACTCATTGCAGTTGGACACTGTGGCATGGTCAGTACCACATTGTGTACAGGCAGTTGTTGTAGCACCCATGGCAGTACAGGCCCCGGCCGTAATGTTACTAGACCACCCTCTCACTGTGAGAATGTCTCATGCAGTTGCGATCAGTCTGCTGCAAGAGAAGATAGCATTCCTGACCCGTGCTACACATTTGTCATGTTTGACCATACCACTGAGTCAACCTCACATGGTGATTGAACGTTGTACAACATGAAACCTATCAACGTCACGTCCGACACCTGTGTATGGCACACCACACAGTTGCCTATACGAAATGGATTAAATAACTACACACAGACATGATATCACTGATATACCCTTAGATGATGCAGAGGTGACAGTTAATGTGTACGGATCATGTAGACAGAGTCCTACAGGAACGAATCAAGTAGTTTATGCAGTAGTTATTGATAATGACATTGTAGACGGCCAAACCCTGCAGCATAACGTGTCTGCTCAAGCAGCAGAATAGATAGCTTTAACACGTGCTTGTACTGTAGCGGAAAACTGATGTGTGGACATATGTCCCGATAGTCAGTCTGTTGTCTGTGCAGTGCATGTTTATGAGCAGCAGTGGAAGAATAGGGGAATGATAACATCCACCGGTAAACCGATTAATCATGCGCATACGAACTTGAATGCATTAGACTACATGCAGTTACCCACTGAAGTAGGTAATTGTAAATGTGCAGGGCATAGAAAGCAACAGGATAACAGTAGGAAAGGTGAGGCATGAGCTCATGCACCTGCAAAACAAGCAGCGTCACAGTTGGAAAGTGTCTGTGTGAATGAGGAATGACAAACCTCAGACAGTTTAGATGTAGAAACTGTACAAACAATGCAAACAGCAACTACGAAAGCAGAAAAGCCGACGTGGTTATGACGAGGAGCAATCCTTGAACACGGACTGCACATATCCACAGTGAGAAAGCCAATATTAACGTCTAATATATTCAGATATGCGGCTTTGTGGAGCCATGGGTAGAGACATGTCTCAACAGGGGGGATGGTACATTTGGTTAACAGAATACCCCTAACATACGGAATTACGAACCACATACAAACCTCATGAGCAGCGTGTCACGTTTGCCGTAGATATCATGCACAGGGAGTATTTAAACCGAAGGGAGTGAGTTTACCTACACCACCATAACCATTCCGTACTATTTGTATGGAGTTCATACATCTGCATAAATGTGAAGGGAACAAATACTGTTTAGCGATTACACATATATATAATCAAAATGGGTAGAAGCATTCCCAACCATTAATCCGGATGCAGCAGCAGTGGCAAAGGTGCCAGTAAAATAAAGTATCCCTAGATCTGGCATGCTGTAAAGAAGCTACAGTGACAATAGAACACATGTAGTTAACCAGACAATCACGCTACCTGGGGGATTACCAGATTACCATGAATGTCAATTGCATGTACAACCCACACTCAGCGCCGTAGAATGGGATCCCGAGAAATAAGTAGAGGAGGTTGGTGGGTGACATCCAGACGAGTTACATGAGCTGTCTACCTCTAGCATTGCTGAGCATGACAACAGTTCCAAATGTAAAGTGCTGCACCCACTTCGAAGTAGTATGTGGAATGGCATATCATGTGCCAGAGTGGAAAGCTGTCATGCCTGCAGAGCCGGAGGTCGATGACTCAGTAGTAGGTGACATGAGAGGATTGTTAACTAGTAACACTGTTCTTCAGTTAAAGTCTGTTACAGATAAGAGCAAACGAAGACGGAAGCATAGCTGACACCAGTATCCTGTGTGTATGTCACTGTTATCCAAAGAACATTATTGCCAAGTGGACATTGCGAATGTCTGTACCAGGTACTCTTGGCAACGCCTACCGCAGTAAAGTTTGCAGAGAGGTCGCCCTGGGTCCACCTCACATTTCTCAAACTGGTAAAGGATATCAAGTCTGATTGACATCTTGTAGCTGATATACCAAAGAGCCCGAATCACCCGCCGAAGACTGTATAACAATACAAAGCAACCCCAAAGACATTTATGTTTGCTGTCCTAATGATTATACACCTATTAACCATGTTTGTGTTTACGTTACAATTTCTGGGACCTTACCTGCATATAACTACACGGATACAAATACTGATACGTGATGAACTGGCCACAGACTGTCTTCCACACTTCAACAGATACCTAGGCATGATGCGTGTGCATATAGAGACTAGGAACACATTAAATTGCTGTGTTTGTACTGCCATACCTACATCATATGGAGGACTTCCGATACATGTTGTCCCCTTGGGGATAGATTGAGACTTGTGAATATCTACACTTTGATACAGGTTCTGTGAGATCACAGAACAACGTGGCAATGTACTTACCTGTTACACAAAAAGGAATTGTATGTTATCATAAACATGATACAGTTTCAGTTGGTGGGAGTATTTGTAACATAACTGTGTCTTACGAATGTCATATAACAGCCAAAGATCACAGTACTACTTGTAGCACCATTCCTAATTTGTATTGAAACATCATGAGAACAATGTTGAAGGATGTGCAGAAACATCCTGAATTGTATAAACAGTCCTCTGTTAGAGACAGGAATATGTTACATGCAGAGGTAACCCGCATCAGTATTAAAGTAGAATATTGTTATGTTGTTTGTGGGAAATAAGCATATCAATGGTTACCTGGGAATTGGTCCGGCAGTTGTTATTTGGGTTATCTGGCTCCAGTCACATGACATACTGTACAATTGCCTGTGGGTGCGAAACGAACTATAACACATATAGCTCGAAGAACTGGGAACACAGTCGAGAAACCTACTAATCCAGTGGGTGAAATGGAAGCTGTTCTGACATGTCAGTCTTCTGCAAGAGATAAAGGAATATCGATTCATATGGACTTGAGTGACAGCGTCACAACCTGGGCTGGAACACCCCCAGCTTCTGGAGTAGTGAAATCAATCAGGGAACAGAGGAAGTTATCAAAACCTGTTGGAGGAAGGATGAATGTGACTTCCCGCTCCTGAACATGTGACTGATGAACTGGATGCAATGAGAACTGTTGTGTCACAAAATGTAATAGTGCACGACTGCACCGTGGCGCTGAGAATTGGTACGTGCGCGCTTACTGAAGGAGATCGCTGTGTCCAACTACCACATGAAGAGACCAAAAGCAACGCCCACCTACAGGTAATATAGCAGGTGTCATCCATGGCGGAACCAGGCCCAAACCCACTGACGAACCATTTCCACAAACCATTGGGTGGATGGGGTCAGTCATACTGAATATCATGATTGCCATTTGTGTTGTTCTGCTCATATTGGGAGCATGTGTCTAGTGCGGGATACTGTGCATGTAAGTATTAGTCAGGGACTCTGGCGACATACCTGTACCCGAGACTATGTATCAAGACCTGTAGTGGTATTTGTCAATAGAAAATGCAATCCTACTTGCAATGTACATCAAATTACTTGCCTAGTTAAATGTTCCACAGAGGAAGACGCTAGGGAATGAAATAATGTTGTATATGTTTCTGGATAGAGTAGAAGCAATCAAAGGAGGGAGAATGTTAGCAAAATACATATTTAAACATAGATATGATGTGCAACTTTAGAAGCAAATAGTGTATAATGCATATTATGCTACCTGACAATATAGCAGTACAGCTTCTCATGCATGTAATTGCTTGTAGTGTAGCTGCAGTGTGATTGAACCCTAACCCTAGCAGTAACCAGTGCAGCAGGTGTATGTCAGTCAGCATTACTCATCTGCTCGGTTACAGAATAATACATGTATGTACAGGTATATCTGTCATCCTTCCACTGAGGAGGATAGGCTTGTGAGCTGTAACACAGAGTACAGCTGCTCAGCAGAGAGACACAGGAACCTAGTAGGACACGGAGTGAGGACTGGATATGAACAGTGTTGGAACCGTGACAGAGCAGAATTTACCAAAGTACAGTCTAACTGAATATGTGGCTCGCAAGGTTGGGCTATCCTCATGGGAAAACATGTAATAAGCATTACCTGAGCACTGTTGTAGGAATACAATGTTCTGTACTCTAGCAATGTAAATGCCTTGTCACTGACCACATCATTAATGTGTGCAAAAGATGATAGTATACAGAATGCTCATACAGATGTAACATGTATAGAGTTGAACAAATGTCTAAACTCTTACTGCATACTCCTTTGCCTCCTGCTGCACAGTAGTAAAATGTTATTAATCCCAGCTTCCTGTGTTAATGAGTGTCATTTTGAAAATACGAATGAGTGTTACAGTTTGATTTAAAAGACTTAATTGACAGATGTTTACGTTCTAGCATGGGAATAGGTCAAGCCAAACATCACAATGTCCATGTGTACCACATACACACAGCCAGTAACACGCAGTAGTAGTGCATGAAGGCATACACGACTGTGGGAATAGTACAGGACATATGGCACGTGCCAAGTGCAGATGCATGACACAAACCCCAGGATGGGTGTCCCTGCAAAGAGGAACATGTGCCAACTACACCTCCCACAGATGTACCGGCAATAAAAACACATGGCAAACACACAGAAACACTACTGTCCAACACATGACTGCAATGGAGCCTGGTCAAACACCAACATGAAGCATGCACAAACAGGGACTTGAGTAATGTTTGCCTTAACACCCCCCCAAAGGCCAAAGAAGAATAGAATGGACATATGCATGTAATGCTGTGAAGGATGTGTGGTAGTCCTCAGTATCACAGTGTTAGGGACACAGATACACTGTCATCAACCGTGACGTATGTGCAATGTACACAGCATACCTGCATGTAATACAGAGGACAATCATGTGCCACAGAAATATACAGTGGCGAAAGAGTATAGTGGATAGACAATTGTACATGTGACAAACTATGAATATAGGTTCACACGTCCATAGGTACAGGGTAGGCCATTGTCCCAGGCCCAGCCATAATACTACACCATAGTTAGGATGACTTTGCCAACCTTCTGTGCTTCAGATGAAATACCCATGATATTGCTGTATCTCCGTCAAGCACTGATAATGATGTAATCCCTGGCCTATACCTGCAATTCTCCATCCAATGGACAACATAGCTGCGAACAAGGCTAGGAAGGATGTCTGTCTCACATGTACTGTGATGTAGATCCACAGCATAATGAGTGTCTGGGTGATATATGTGTCACTCAAACACATCCCATTAATGACCGTGACAAGGTAAATGTCACCTGCCCTAGTGATTCCGAGGGATGCGGATACAGTAGGTGAAGCATACACATGACATATGGGTTGACATGGCCTCGTATGTCAGGCACAGGTCAACACTAAACAGCAGGTATGTGACGTGATGTGGCAGGGGTCCTACATGTGGGGCAGCATTACACAAAATGGTGTCATCCTGCATCTGTACAACAATCAACCTATGTGGGCTTCCCAGCTGCTGTAGGTGTATGGTCAGATACAGTCTGAATGGGGCAATGTAGTAGATCATAGGTGTAACACGTAATGGGTACAAGGAGACAATGACCTATCCTGATGTAGATGTGAATCCCTGCACCAACAGGTGGGCAATGTAGAAGACCCACACAACCACGATAGCAACGTGTGTGTGGAATGAATGGTGACCGTCAAACACTGTCCCCTGACCACTGGTAATCACCCCTGTGCTGAGTGGACAGCCACCTATATGCTGGACAGGGGTGACCTAGTAGTTCTCCACAGGTATGATGTTGCATGACGTTGCATTTAGCTGTGGGACATGTCCCTGACAGCAGATATGCATACCTGGGAGGCCCCTCCGAAGGATATCTGTGTCAGATGTCTGTCCCACTATGGCACCTGTTTTGCAGTCATCTACAAACACTGTTGCCCATAGCACCCCTGTGTGTGCCTGTACCGTGAAAATGTATGTGTATGACAGGAGTGCAGACATGGAAGGGCCCCATGGGACACCACTTGTGACAGGCAGTAGGTCTGATATGCTGCCAGCAACTATGACCGTGTGGGTTGTGTCACATAGACAGTTTACAACACATTCTGTGATGTGCGTGTTCACATCCCAGCCAATGGGTTTATCAACGATACCTGAGGGGGGTAATGTGATGAAGGGCTTTGCCAGGTCGAGGTAGGCTGTATGGACTGCAACACCCCATCAGTGGCCTCGGCGACTGTCCCGAAAATGTCAACCATGCTTTAAAGGCATGAACCGCTCCTGAACAAGACAAACCGTGTGTGAGGCAAAGTATGTATGTCCCCTATGCAGTCATGTACGAGCCACAGTATGATCCCTCCCCATGTCTTTGCAGATAGGTCTCCTCAGGGTAATGGGACAGTAATAACCAGCCTCAGTGGAGGTATTGGCCTTGTGACGTGGGACTACAGTTGCCATGTGACACAACCTGGGTACCCTACCTGAGGTGAGGCTACAAAGAAATAGCTGTCCTAACTGTGGGTCCAATTCATAACTGAGATAGTGGAGTACACAGCGGGGTCACCAGCTGGTCTCATGGATGCTATGTCCACTACCCTGGAGAGAGCATGTCCCACCTGTGTGTCACAGAACATTTGGTGACCACAAACCACTGGTACACACATCTCCTCATGTGTGGGGGAGGGTGTGGAGATGTCTTCACTGGACTTGTCAGCCTGTATGTTGGCAATGTGTGTATGTTGAGTAAACCCCACCTCTATGTGAACCCAGTCAGAGCATATGTGGGAGTGAGCTCCCAGGTGTCGAGCATAGCAACTGAAGGTGGTATGATTGTTAGCCAGGTCCATGTAGGTATATCTGTGGAATGTGCCCTGGACTATTTCATGACAGTGTGTAAGTCTAACAAGGAAAAAAACGCCAGCAACAAGGATGGACTGTAGATGGTAGTTTATTAAGTTATGAATAAACTACTCAAACACCAAGTAAGTTCCACATACCGGTTTCGGCACGGATTCAAACCAGCCTTCTTCAGTGTATAACCATAGAACCAATCAAAAATAGAGGTGTTTATATATGACATACAATTCCATGATTGGTTATATAAACCAGTGACTCAAGCTCATAAATATTAAACATGTTATTGTGAATATCCCTAACATATTATAAAAAATATACAATGACATTTCGTGCTCAAAAATACAATCAAAATATATATATCAGTAAATTAACAATATATTATAAGTATTCATTTAATCCTGGATTGAGTAGAGCACCAAGTTTGGTGATCCACTTTTTTTCTTTTAGATCAAGTTTGGTGTGCCAACCCCCTTTGTTGGTTCTGTCACCAATAATTTTATCAATTACTGTAAAAGAAAATTGTGCCTTGTTATGTATCAATGTGTGTTTATATAATGCATTAGATGTTTTTTTACATCTAATGTCACTCAAATGTTCTGATATCCGTAGCTTGACTGGTCGAGAAGTTTGTCCAACATAAAATGAATGGCAGCTGCAGTGTGCCATATAAATGGCCCAATCTGTGTTGCAATTTTCAAAAAATTTTATATCAAATACCTTATTGCTGTTTCTACTAGTAAACTCTTTTGTTTTTGCTATGAGTTTACAATTAACACAGTGACCGCAGGGGAAACAACCTATAAGTCTGTCACCCAAAATGGTTGTTTGATATATGTTTGATAGAGAGGATTCAAAATGGTGTTTGTAATGATTAAAGTAACCCGCTAAATTTTTACCTTTTCGAAATGAAAATGAACATGTGTTGGGAACAATAGATTTAGTTTTAACATCTGCTTCAAGTATATTCCAATTTGCCTTAATGATGTTAATGAAGGTATTCGTGTTTCTACCATATGTGGTAGTAAAACGTAATGTGCTGGTCTTATTTGGTTTGTGCTTGTATTTTAACAAGTTTGATCTATGCAGACCTGAGGCATGATTCAAAGCCATTGTAACATAACCTGAATTATAACCCCTGTTTCTAAACCTGGTACACAAATCTTGAGCATGATGACCAAAACTAACATTGTCAGAGCAATTTCTTCTCATTCTGATGAATTGAGATTTAGGAATGTTTTTAGCAATGTGTTTTGGATGAAAGCTGGAGGCGTGGAGAATGGTATTATACTCAGGAAACTTCCTGTAAGTTTCAGTTCTTAAAGTATTATCCATATTCCTTGTTACCAAAACATCCAAAAAAGTTATAGATTTTTGATCATAACTGATGTTAAATTTGATTCCCCATTTGTTATCATTCAGGTATTCTACAAATTCAAGGAGATATGGGATGTCCGATCTCCACACCATCCAGCAATCATCCAAATATCTACGCCAGATGTCAATGTCAGGCAAAAAAAGGTTATGAGTAACATCATAGATCATAATATGTTCCAAATAAGCCATAAACAGGTCAGCATATATGGGGGCAAAAGATGCCCCCATAGCTGTACCATTAATTTGCAAAAAACATTCCTGATTATAAAAGAAAACATTTTTGGTCAATACATGCTCCGTTATGTTTAACAATAAAGTATTGAATCCTGGTTGATACATACTGTATTGATGTAACCAGAATTCAATGGCATCAAGTCCGGCCCAGTGTGGAATACTTGTATACAATGAGCTCACATCCAAAGTACAGAGCCACCAGTTTGAATCTAACTGCATTTCATCGACAATACTCAAAAATTGGGTAGTGTCCTGAATGCGAGATCTCACAAAAGGTAATAAAGGTTTTAGATACATAGTCAAAAACTCAGAAAGTGGTTCTGTGAGTGAGCCCATTCCCGACACAATGGGCCGACCTGGTGGATGGAAAAAGTCTTTGTGTATTTTTGGTAGAAAATAGATGTATTGTCTAATGGGGTCAGGAATTGTTAAATGGTTCAATGTTTTCTTGGATATGATGCCATTATCAAAAGCTGAATGTAAAAATTCATCAATTTGTTTTTTGAAAACTGGTGTAGGATCCAGTGGCATCTTGATGTAATATCGAGCATCATTTAACTGCTTATAAGCTTCATTATCATAATGACTCCAGTCTAACACAACCACTGCCCCTCCTTTGTCTGCATTGATAATCACCAAATCCTTATTGCGTACTAATTCTTCCAAACAAGACTGCTCAACATCTGTCATATTATTACACATAGGCAAACCATGATTATATTGTAAATGTAGTTCATTTAAAACACTACGTAAAAATAAATTCACAGTAGGGTGCATGGGGGGTGTAAATGATGAACTATGGTATTTAAAAAAATACAATTGTGTTGAACCACCATTTTCTTTGTCCTGAAAAAATAACTTGAGATTCATTAATCTACAAAATGAAAATAAATCCTTTGTGAAATTATCCTCAGACACAAAAAAAACAGGAATGAATGACAATCCTTTATTTAATAATGATGTTTGTTCAGCTGTTAATGTAATTTTAGAAATGTTATGTACATTGTTTACTTGTTCGACAACATTTGTAACAGGTTTTCCAGACTTGTAACTTTTTTTGTGCTTCCTGCCACCCCTCCTCCCTCCATGTTCCCTAAAGGGGATAAATTGTTTTTCCGTTTGGGGTTTGGGGAATTCAAAGTGGACTGTGTCTCCGTGTCTGTCCCTGATGATGTATCATAATCTGTTGATTCTGCATTGATCCCCTTTGATTTAAGTATGGATCTCGGGCGTTTCCTTTTAGATGAATATCTATTATTAGTTTTAATGTGCCCTTCTTGAAATTTGACATGTCTGACATTTTTGAAAGGTTGCCCTTTTTCGTAATCCATGAGATCACGTGAAAATTTTTTGATTTTTCTATCCTTCAAAATAGTTTCAAAACTCAATAATTCACTACTTAGTTTTGATAACAGAGCTGGAAAAAATGTCTCATTTTGATAATGATTACATTCTTGAATTGATTCAAGAACTAAATTGGTCTCTTTATCAATAGTTCTAGTGTAATAATCAGATAGGGAGCTGACAAACTTCATTGAATATTCCTGTTGAATTTTAGACCATTCAGTCATAAGGTTGTCGTCAGGATCTCCCACAAGTGGTTGAATTTTAACTCTGAGACCTCTAGGACAAATTCCCTTAGCTAAATATGCCTTCAGTAATTTGTGATGCCAAACACTAGATCTTAAAGCTCTCATATTTTTGTTTAAGTTTACAAAAAGTGTTTCACATTTTTGTTCTGGTTTGATGGAAATAGTACTACCAGAAACCATAGTTTCATTGCCAATGCCAAAAGGTGCAAGATCATCCTTATCTGATGATAGATCCAAAAGTATTTGGTTTAGATCCATAATTTTAATCTATTTATAAAAGTGTTTTTAAATGTAGATTAATACCACGTCCTATAAATCCTAGACAATAATGGTCATTATAATGAATGCATAAATAATGCACACTATCTCCACGTCAGGTACAGGACAATAATGGTATAATGAAATGAATCAAAGTCCTAAATGAAAATAATGTTTGGCACCCAAATACCCAAATAGACTCAATCAAGAAGTCCTGTATAAAATTTTTATTGTTAGAGATCTCAAAGTTCTAATATTCAACCGTTTTGTAAAAGCTAAAGGAAATTCAGTGAAGTTACAAAATCAATCAACTCTATTTATAGATATTCTGAGACCAAATTTATTACTGAGAAATGGTATATCAAAAAGCTGGTATTCTATATTATATTGGTACTCATGAGTGACATCTACCCCCCTCAAATAACCTCTGATAAATACCTAGTGTATGGACAGTATTATAATAGAATCAGTCATTGTAACAAACAAATTATTAGTTGTCTAATATTTATCAACTAATTGTTGACATACATATACACACTAATAATACCAAATTATTGTTGTGTAAAAAGGTGGATTAGCATGATTTATATTATTTGTTGGTTATATATAGAGAGAAGGGCAAAATATATATGAAAATATATTTACTTGTATGTCCCTAAAGTAACCACTAATAAGGCATAAATATTCAATATGGGTATTTGAACCCCAATACTTATGAAAAACAATGAATTCACAATATTCATCAGTTTGATGTTTAAATTTACATGCTGATGACAATATCAAAAAATGTTACTCATCACTAGTTGTTGTTTAACAAAAATTAGTGATTAAAAAGAACATACAATAATACATCTCCAACTTATATTAATAAATATAAGTGAGAAAGTGCCAATATAGTTTAAATTGTTATCTGAACTTATTGTATTTATAATGTTTTAAACATAGGCTACAAATAACATTCATTTGCATACCATCAGAACAGTTATATAAATGCACGTAATGTTCATATACATGTCTTTCAGCAATGATCGCTAAAAAACAAAAATTATGACAAATAATGGCACTGTTATGAATAGTAAATGCCCTAAATAATACTTAATACCATCAATTATTGTACTTGAGAAAAAAACATAATTAGGTAATACTTGCATATAAATGCCGTTGATAATATAAGTAATAAAGCGGCCATGCAAAAAAATCCAACTTTCTTAATGAATGATAGTAATGTATTAACTGCCCATACAAATGATTCACCGTATAAATATTTTAACTATGCAGTACGATAAATTCCATACAACCAATGATGATATGAGGTGTAGATAGATGTCAAATCACTTTACGGCCCCTTGAAAAGTCAGCTCAGTCAAGTTACAGTTCCATATTATGCCCCTGAACTGCGTTGGAACAAATGTATCACTGTTTAAAAGTCAGAGAGCTCACGGTAGCACCAGTCGCTAGGATGTGGATGAAATAAAAGTCTTAATCGACTATATCCAGTTGGTAACGCAAATAATAAACACACATGAAAAAAATTCAGAAAATGTTCTTTGTGCACAATGCACAATTGTCATACAGTAATTGTCCAAAATATATGGCCGTAGACTTTACTCCGTTTGAAATACCATGAGTTTCGTTTACTGATATTAATGTGAAAAACACATAGAAGTAGACATACCACTTTGTATATTGTTGTAATCACTCAATGGTTAATCCCAGCCACAATGTGGTTTGCACCGTTGAAACAAAATGGCGCTTCTTGCATAGTTATTAACGACACAATTTACAATTTGCCCAAAAGAAAAGGATCCACTTAAAACATAAAAACGAACCAGTATTTTTGAACACGATATGTCCTGAAATCCACAGGCTCAACTGGGCCAAAAAACGAGCTTGAACAAATTAGAAATACATAGAGACCTGAACGGTAAAGCGAACACGCCGACACAGTCCAAATGATTCCCCCAGCAGGAAGTGAAACACCATGAGACCAACCAAGTATTTCCTGCACGTAGGGAGTTGCACGGCTGAAGACAATAGAATAATAGTGTGTAAGTCTACACATATGATGACCAAGGGTGTCATACCTCACAAGGTGTCTGCTCCACCTTGTAGTAGCCACCTCCTCGTGTTGTACATTCTGTGTATGGCTGGGGTACACCACACTGGATGCTTGGCATTGGTACAGTGAACCACAGTTGGGTAAGTGAATGACTGGCTCATGCAGTCCTGTAGGTACTGGTAGATGGCAAATGTGATTGATGCAGTGGCTGCCGTACCGTCGACCACTGGCTCAGGGTCCTTAAAGGAGACCACAGTAGTGCGCAGAATTGTGTAGTCTGCCTCTAAGCAAGCAATGTGTATGGTAACTGGCAACACTCACAGCAACGGATGCCAAAAGCAGAAGCCAATGTCCAAATAACATAGATCAACTTCTGCATGACAATATGTCTTATCATACATGTATTGACACGTGTCTGCTAATTACAATTGGAAATGACCGGTAAGACTGGCGTTCCTGTGATGTACACAGTCTGGGGGTGTTGTTCCGATAATAAAGTGGCAATACCTCCCAATCGTGACCTCTGGGTATGGTATGAAAGTGGTTGTTAACCTGCAACATTGGATGTATAGCATTGGTTTCTGGTGTCGGAAGACATGGTTCCTGTAGCACAACACAGTATGGGTAGTCAAGCACACATCCGCGATTGCTGAACACACAGCATCAGTGAAACCCACTGCTCACAAGGACACAGTCCGACAAGCTCTACACTTTAAATATGCACAGTGGTGTCCATTGTCGGACCCAAAAATTGACATCACACCAGATTCACGTCTTCTTTCAATACGTACCTGAACCCATTGTCGTCACAGGTACACATATGCACTGCAAGCGTGTTTAATGTTGATGATAGCTGTCCATGTAATGCAGCACAGATGCACAGAAATACCCAGGGTACCGGGTCCATAGAACTGCGTACACATCACAGTCCTGCACACATGAAGGATGTGTAATGGGTACTGTCGATTGTTGCAGTCAAGGGATTCTGGGTATGTAGACTCTGGGCCCGGTGTTGCTTCGCAGCCAATCCTTTGTCCCGCCCCGTGGGAGGGATGTGTGTGTAGCACCTGCCATACTATCCGCTAATGATGCAAACCATCCACTGGAGAATGCTAAATGCAGGTGTGAAATGTGTACAGCCCTATACTAGTGTCCAGTAGGCAATTGTCATGGATGGACAACCGTATGCCCAAGATGCCACCCACAACCGCAAACCCGGTAAATTACACAGCCGCGTAAGGCATAACACAGGAAATACACATAGGGACTGCAGTTGACATTCCACATACAAAGTCGGACCGCTGTGCCAACACCGGCGTACACAGCACTCAATCTGCCAGCAACAGACTGAGGAGCACCCGCTACCATACAGCGGAACAGATGTGCGACCTGTGGAACACATACTAATGGCACACACACGTCACGTAGGATATGTAAACTATGGCATTCCACCTATGAAGACAACATGGTTAAATGAATACATAGGTAATCAACATGTTCCGGTGGTGTTATATTGGAAATACAGTGACGGATATGTCCCATTGGGATGTCTGCGGTTTATATGAAGCAGTTGCTAACCAGCATCTTTGGATGTATGTCATTTGTCCACAGTACTAGATCACCTGGTTATGTAGCACCATGTGGAATGGGTAGTCCAACAGACATCCGCGATTGCTGAACACACAGTATCAGTGAAACCCACTGCTCACAAGGACACAGTCCGACAAGCTCTAAACTTTACATATGCACAGTGGTGTCCATTGTAGGACCCAAAAATTTGTCTAAAGACAGGAATGCCGCCTTCTTTCATCACTTAACTGAACTCATTGTCGTCACAGGTACACATATGCACCGCAAGCGTGTTTAATGTTGCTGATAGCTGTCCATGTAATGCAGCACAGATGCACAGAAATACCCAGGGTACCGGGTCCATAGAACTGCGTCCACATCACAGTCCCGCACACATGACGGATGTGTAATGGGTACTGTCAATTGTTGCAGTCAAGGGATTCTGGGTATGTAGACTCTGTGCTCGGTGTTGTTTCGCAGGCAATCCTTTCTGCGCCCCGGTGGGAGGGATGTGTGCGTAGCACCTGCCTTACTCTCCGCTAATAATGCAAACCATACTCCGGAGAATGCTAAATGTAGGTGTGGAATGTGTACAGCCCTATACTAGTGTCCAGTAGGCAATTGTCATGGATGGACACCCGTATGGCCAGGATGGCACCCACAACTGCAAACCCGGGTAAATGACATAGCCGCGGTAAGGCATAACACAGGAAATACACATAGGGACTACAGTTGACATTCCACATACAAAGCCGGACCGTGCCAACACCGGCGTACACAGCACTCAATCTGCCAGCAACAGACTGAGGAGCACCCGCTACCGTACAGCGGAACAGATGTGCGACCTGTGGAACACATACTAATGGCACACACACAACGTCACGTAGGATATGTAAACTATGGCATTCCCACCTACGAAGACAACATGGTTAAATGAATACATAGGTAATCAACATGTTCCGGTGGTGTTATATTGGAAATACAGTGACGGATATGTCCCATTGGGATGTCTGAGGTTTATATGAAGCAGTTGCTAACCAGCATCTTTGGATGTATGTCATTTGTTCACAGTACTAAATCACCTGATTATGTAGCACCATGTGGAATGGGTAGTCAAACAGACATCCGCGATTGGGGAACATACACCAGCAGTGAAAAGCACTGGGCAGGTGGACACAGTCCAGCAACATCTAACTTGACATATGCACATCGGTGTCCATTGTAGGACCCAAAATTCTGTTCAGAGAATGCCTGCTAGCTTCCTGCATTACTCACGTGATCTCATTGTCGTCACCACGTCACAGGTACACATATGCACGCAAGCGTGTTCAATGTTGATGATAGCTGTCCATGAAATGCAGCACACATGCACAGAAATACCCAGGGTATCGGGTCCATTCAGCTGCGTCCACATCACAGTCCCGCACACATGAAGGATGTGTAATGGGTACTGTCCACTGTTGCAGTCAAGGGAGTCTGGGTATGTAGAATCTGGCCTCGGTGTTGTTTCGCAGGCAATCCTTTGTCCCGCCCCGTGGGAGGGACGTGCGTAACACATGCGCCACTCTCCGCTAATAATGCAAACCATACTCCGGAGAATGCAAAATGCAGGTGTGAAATGTGTACAGCCCTATACCAGTGTACAGTAGGCAATTCACATGGATGGACAAGCGTATGACTAAGATGGCACCCATAACTGCAAACCCGGTGGAATTACACTGCCGTAGTAAGGCATTACACAAGTAATACACATAGGGACTACAGTTGACATTCCCCATACAACAAACACAGACAACCAGCCGATGAAGTCCAAAGCAAAGACGATGTACTGTAGGGACCGTCAGTGACCACTCAGAGCACACCAAGAATTAAAGGCAGTCACCATAGTCTATTGGAGCCCACTTCGTCTGCTTCATAAGCAGACTTATTCAGAATACATACAATGCAGTCCAACCTACTACATTTAAAAGCATTAATTGGTCAGTACATTAGATGTGCTAGGTACTAATTACATGCCTTAAAGGCAGACAAGCAAACAAACCTTACTTGGGTTACAGATCCCACACAGTGAGGACATCAGACATTGCTTCGAAAGGTACAGTCTTCATCGGAAAATAGAAATATATGTACATATATGAAAGATGAACCAACATAAAATGTTTTCCAAATGTCTGACTGTGTAAGATACATATATATGTCCTACGGATTGTGCCAATATATTAACAGAACTGCAGACACCTAGTAATATAAATGAACCATAATATATACACATAAACCGTATGATTATGACTAATGTAAAATAGACCAACGAAATGTAAAGATTCACAATGTGCTAATGTAAATATTCATTTAGAAGGTTACTTAAATAAATCAATTCAGACATCCATGTCTAAATACTAACACAAGGCCAGCGAGGTGCTTGCCCTCACATGTACTGGGATGTTGTTCCACAGCATAGTGAGTGTCTGGGTGATGAATCTGTCCCAACAACACGCTCGATTAATGACAGTGTCAAGGTGTACGCCAGCTGCCCTTGTGGTTCTGAGGGATCTAACTTATTTACGTGAAGCATAGTCATCAGATCTGGGTTCGACATAGCCTTGTATGCCAGGCACGGGTCACCTCTGGGCAAGTGGTATGCAACTGTATACAGCTGGAATTCTTTCAGTCGGTCAGTATAACACATATACCTAAGACCCTGCATCTGTTTGTCGATGAACTGTTGGTGCCTTTCCAGCTGCTGCAGGTGTTGGGTCAGATACATTCTGAACGGGGCATTGTACCCAATCATAGGTCTAATGAGTGATGAGTACAAGGGGACAATGACCTCCCCTGATCTAGATGTGAATCCCTTCATGATGATGTGGGCAATGTGGAAGGTCTACCTAACTATGTTAGCAACATGTGTGTCTAACGAACGGTTAACAACAACACGTGTCCCCAGATCACTGGTAACCCCCTCTGTGCTCAGTGGATTGCCACCTATATGGTAGCTCGTGTAACCTTGTTCTTCCCGAAGGGTATGCCTATGCATTTCCTGGCATTTAGCTGTAGGACATGTCTCTGGTACCACTTATCCACATCTGTGAGGCACTCCTGAAGGATATCTGTGTCAGATGTGTGTCTGACTTTGGCACCCGGTTTGCAGTCATCTGCAAACATTGTCACCCATAACCCCCCTGTGTATGCGTGTACATTGGAAACGTAGATGCTGGAAATAGTGGACCCAGAACTGAGCCCCATGGGACACCACCTGTGACTGGCTGTGAGTATGACATGGCGCCAGCAACTATGGCCATGTGTGTTCTGTGACTTAGCCAGTTTGCAACCCATATGGCGAAGTATGGATTTACATTCAAGATGACGGGTTTATCAATTATACCCGAGGGGGGTATTGTGTCGAAGGCCTCTGCCGGGTTGAGGTAGGCTGTATGGACTGCTTTACCTCAGCAATGGCCTTGGTGACTGATTCTACAAAGTGAAACACGTGTAAAGGGCATGATCTGACTCTGACCAAGCTAAACTGGGTTGTATCCAAAGTATGCGAGTCCCCTATGTCTTTATCTATGTGTTCCATTATGATCCATCTCCATGGCTTTGCAGATAAGGCTTGTCAAACTAATGGTATGGTAATAACCAGGGTCAGTGGAGGCACCATCTATGTGGAGTGTGACTACAGTTGCCCTGTGCTACTACTCAGGTACGTATCCTGAGGTGAGGCTAAGATTAAACAGCTGTCCTAAGTGTGGGTTTAATTCCCCATAGAGTTCCTGGAGTACACAGCTGGGACACCATGTGGACCCATGGATGCTGTGTTGACTGCCTTGGGGCTGGATGTGGGTAATGCTGGACATACCCACGGCAGACGTGGCACGTTCCCGAGTCCGATGCCCAAGGGACCACACACATAGCCGGCCTTAGGCATAGGCCAAGTAGGTAGCCGTCTAGGGTGTTGCTCTACTGGGGCACCTTTCCAGACTCTATTTGGTGTAGGTAGACCAGGAGGGGGTTAGCGGGTGATGTATCGGTGGCAACTTCTGCCTAGGTCACCACTTAACCTAAGGCCACTCTTCCCGTGGGTAATACAGCAGTACCCACACCCAGACGCGGGTCATTGCTAGGGTCATTGCTAGTATGGCATATCATCTATGTCAGGAAACCATATATCCCCAGACATAATGGCACAGCATAATGCCTGTTCGCCGGCGGTGCGGACGTACTGCGCGAGATGTCCGTTAACAATGTCGACATTGTCTCGCTTTGTGAAACAAACTCCACATAGACATTCAATAATAGACAGCGACGGACAACCCGATGTCCTCGTGGCTGAGCTGTTCAACCTGTTCCGCCATGTTAAATGTGTGTAGCACAGCGGAACCAGCCCAAACCAAGCAACGGACATGTCTGTGGCTCAGTGAAAGTCACGCAATGGTAAACCCTTGTAATATTGCGACACAGGCCATACATACGGAGGGTTAGTAATGGAAATTGGTCAGTTCGACCAGACCGTGTGCAATTAGTATAACAAGATCTACAACGGGTACACCGACAATCGGCGCACACGGTTACGAATAATTGGGGGGGGCCGTGACATGGTACCATGGACACGGACAAAACGTGCCCATGTGACTCATCTAACATTCGTACAGGGTCAGGGCAGTCCCGTACAGTGGGCGGACAAGACCAAACCCAAAGCACCACAGCAACACCCTGACAATCGAAGGCCTGTATGCGTATGGGATATAAGCAGCTGTCATCTGAACAGCCCTGCGGTGACGACATATGCATCCTGGGCCATGAGCGAGGGGGAATTAGGAATGTTCAACATGCAGTACCGCACCTTTCCCAGCAGGAGAATGGATGCCTGTGACGTGCGTGTGTGCGGGGGGGGGATATGTAAATGTACATAGGTACCATGGGTATGCATATTAATGACAACGAACAGCTAACGTGTACTGGTCACAGTAACCGGCAAACGTGAATGCAGTCACGTTTGAATTACGACTATAGAACATATAGATGTGCACGTGCTGCAAAGACTGTTACATATATAAAGCTGTAAGTGCTTTCTGCACACGTCCGTCAACCGGATCAGACATATGTTACCGGAATAGTCACAAGTAACGCAAAACACGTAACCACACAGACACTGTAAACATATATAAACGGACTACGGATATGCATATGCGCCTCGCGTACCCACAATCCGGACATGCGAGTGCGTGTGTGATCCAGTGGAACCAGGGAAGGTTACGGATGTCTCCTCCACACATTTACATTCATAATTGTAAAATATGTGCTTAAATAGTACTTATTGATTCCATGCTTTGTTATCGTAATGCTACTATTATACACATTGATATACAATATCCTGATCAACACACTACATTCTAAGGTGCACTCACAACAATTATCAACTATGTGTCAGGATACTGATTGTATTTACCAATCTTGTATATATATTAACACATTGTTGCCGTATTATTGTTTCCATGAAGTAAGGCATGCAACACTGATATGTATATGTCACGTTATAATCAAGACTTGGAGCACTGTCCACCTAACTATGAGCAGGTTTATTGATTATTTCGCTTTAAACCGACTCTGAAGGAAGTGTATAAGGTCGGCTATGTCATGCATTCCGACTCCGACGATGCCCCATGTTAGTAGGTGAAAGAGCTCAGTATCCTTTCACTGTGGAGTCTATCGTATTGACAGTGTCTGTTTTGCCGATATATGTTCCATAATGTCGTTTATGAAGATGGGCAGGACGCAAGGTTTGCTGTATTTCCGCATACTGGCACGTGGATATAGATAGGCCATGTCATACAAACGATGGGTAGTCAAGCAGACATCCACGATTGGGGAACATACAGCGGCAGTCAATACCACTGGCCAGATGGTGACAGTCCAACACGTTCTACACTTTACAAATGCACATCGGTGTCCATTGTAGGACTCCAAAAATTACGGCGTTTGCTCCGTTATCCACTGGGATCAGCCAATCAGAGTACTAACCGTGACTACGGCACAGCTAGACATATGCACCACCAGCGTCTTTAAGGTTGATGATACCTGCCCATGACATGCAGGACATATGAACAGAGGTCCCCAGACTGCCGTGTCCATACATGTGCGTCCATCTCCCAGTTCCGCACACATGAAGGATGTGTCATGCGTACCGTGGGGGGTTGCAGCCATGGTATCCTGGGTATGCAAAATGGGGCTCGGTGTTGTTTGGCAGATAATCCGTTGTCCCGCCCCGTGTGAGGGCTGCGGGTACAGGACGTGCCTTAGTCCCCAGTAAGGATGCAAAGCATCCATTGGGTAATGCTAAAGGCAGGTGTGAAATGTGTTCAGCCCTACATCAGTGTCCAGTTGGCATTTCCCAAGGATGGACAAACGTACGGACAAGATGGCACCCATAATAGCAAACCTGGTGGAATCACACAGCCGTAGTAAGGCATGACACAGGACATACAGATGGAAACAACAGTAGATACACCCTGTAGACATCCATCCTGCCGTGCGAATCCCAGCGTACACAGCAGCCAAGGTGCTATCAAGTATGTGGGGATCAGCCGCTTCCACTCTGCGGAACATACGTGCGACCTGTGGAACACATATTAATGGCACACCAACAACGTCAACTAGGAAGGTCATACTATCGTTAAAATATGGCGTTCCCACACATAAACAACATACTGTCATGAATAAATAGGTTCTACATGTACCGGCTGTGTTATAATGACAATACAGTGGCGGATAGTTCACAATGGTACCTCTGAGGATTATCTAAAGCAGTTGCCAACCTGCAGTACTACAGTAACACCATATGGGTAAATTGTGGAAGGACACGGGTTCCGTAGCACTACATAATATGGGTAGGCGGACACACATCCGGGACTGGGGAACATACGGCGGCAGTCAAACCCACTGGCCGAATGGACACAGTCCAACATGTTCTAAACTTTACATATGCACATCGGTGTCCATTGCAGGACCCAAAAATTACTCCTTAAGTAAGTGTGGGCAACATAGTGTGAACCGGAAGAGGTGACAGCCGTCACTACGGCACAGGTAGATATATGCACCACAAGCGTCTTCAAGGGTGATGACAGCCGTCCATGAAATGCAGGACATATGAATAGGACTCCCCAGGCTGCTGCGTCCATACACGTACGTTCACATCCCATTTCCGCACACATGAAGGGTGTGCAAGGGGTACTGTCGAGGGTTGCAGACATGGGATCGTGGGTATGCAAAAATGGGTGTCGGTGTGGATTGGCAGATGATTCGTTGTCCCGCCCCGTGTGCGGGACGTGGCCATGGCATATGCGTTACTCCGCAATACTAATACCGATCATCCACCGGAAATGGAGAATGCAGCTGTGAAATGTTGACAGCCCGATACTAGTGTCCAGTAGGCAGTTCCCATGGATGGACAAACGTACGGCCAAGATGGCAGCCATAGCTGCAAACCTGGGGGAATCCCACAGCTGTTGCAAGGCATAACCCAGGGAATACAGATAGGGTCTACAGTAGACACCCCATTCAAAGCCAGACCGATGGGCAGATACCGGCGTACACAGCACTCAATCTGCCAGCACATCTATGGGGATCACACGCTTCCATACAGTGGAACAGATGGGTCACCTGTGTAAACATACCAATGGCACAATCTCCACGTCTGCTGGGAATGACATACGAAGGTCAAACTATGGCGTTGCCAACAATGAAAGACATCCTTCGTGAATTAATAGGAGTGATGTCAATAGACCATGGCAAACACCCAATGAACAGGGAAGACTTGTTGGCACCCTATGGCCACAAACCATGTCACACATAGGTAGATGGAACAGTCAACTTAAACATTTCGTCCACGACAGGTCGCATATGGTATCCAAAGGTACTTCATAGACATGTATGCGCTATCACCCGTTGGCCCCGTGAGACTTACACATAACATGGAAGTATCCAGGCTTTAAATGTCCACCCTTACACTTCCAGTTGTCACTGTCTATGCGAGCAATGGAGATTTAGCCACAGCATAGAAAGCAGGGACTGCTAACGAAACACACACATGTCAACATCACAGAAAGCATACTATGAACACACGTATTACATGATATTGTACTATGAAACACAAACAAACCAGCAACCTGCAGCAAGAATAGCCCCCGTAGTTCGACACAACACAAGTCTTCGTAACATTTAAACGGTTCATTACAACATGCAACGTTTTCGTTGTTTCCACAACGTGTGCAGAATAACAGCTATGTCTAAGAATGTTCACAATCAACAATGTGAGTCTTAACATGATTTTAAATATCACACTGTTGATTGTGAACACTTAAAGGATTTGCTTATTCAGTTGTATTTGCGAAAGCAACGGAAACACACACACACACGGAAGGGACGGGAGATGAACCTACGCCTATTGACATGAACTCAGTACAGTATGAAGCATTCACAGAACGCGCTACCGAGTTAACTGACGTGAGTGCTGTCAGAGGCATACTTGTAGGCTGGTGACGTCACCCGCAAGACAATAGTTGGCAATAGCCAAGGCATGTGTTGGGCGTCTAAAAGCATAATCAGTCGCAGAGGCAGCTAGAAACACACACACACACAGACACACACACACGGAAGGGACGGGGGACGAACCTACGCCTATCTACATGAACACACTACAGTATGAAGCATTTACAGAACGCGCTACCAACTTTACTGAACAGAGCGCTGTCACACGCATACTTGTAGGCTGCTGATGTCACCCGCAAGACAATAGTTGGCAATAGCCAAGGCATGTGTTGTGGAGCGTCTAAAAGCATAATCAGTCGCAGAGGCAGCTGGAAACACACACACACACACACACAGACACACACACACACACACACACACACACACGGAAGGGACGGGAGACGAACCTACGCCTATCTACATGAACACACTACAGTATGAAGCATTTACAGAACGCGCTACCGACTTTACTGAACAGAGCGCTGTCACACGCATACTTGTAGGCTGCTGACGTCACCCGCAAGACAATAGTTGGCAATAGCCAAGGCATGTGTTGCGGAGCGTCTAAAAGCATAATCAGTCGCAGAGGCAGCTGGAAACACACACACACAGAGACACACACACACACACACACACACACGGAAGGGACGGGGGACGAACCTACGCCTATCTACATGAACACACTACAGTATGAAGCATTTACAGAACGCTACCGACTTTACTGAACACAGGGCTGTCACACGCATACTTGTAGGCTGCTGACGTCACCCGCAAGACAATAGTTGGCAATAGCCAAGGCATGTGTTGCGGAGCGTCTAAAAGCATAATCAGTCGCAGAGGCAGCTGGAAACACACACACACACACACACACACACACACACACACACACACACACACACACACACACACACGGAAGGGACGGGGACGAACCTACGCCTATCTACATGAACACACTACAGTATGAAGCATTTACAGAACGCGCTACCAACTTTACTGAACAGAGCGCTGTCACACGCATACTTGTAGGCTGCTGACGTCACCTGCAAGACAATAGTTGGCAATAGCCAAGGCATGTTGCGGAGCGTCTAAAAGCATAATCAGTCGCAGAGGCAGCTGGAAACACACACACACACACACAGAGACACACACACACACACACACACACACACACACGGAAGGGACGGGGGACGAACCTACACCTATCTACATGAACACACTACAGTATGAAGCATTTACAGAACGCGCTACCGACTTTACTGAACAGAGCGCTGTCACACGCATACTTGTAGGCTGCTGACGTCACCCGCAAGACAATAGTTGGCAATAGCCAAGGCATGTGTTGTGGAGCGTCTAAAAGCATGATCAGTCGCAGAGGCAGCTGGAAACACACACACACACACACACACACACACACACACACACACACACACACACACACACACGGATGGGACGGGGGACGAACCGACGCCTATCTACATGAACACACTACAGTATGAAGCATTTACAGAACGCTACCGAGTTTACTGAGCAGAGCGCTGTCAGGAGGCATACCCTACGTGAGTGGTATCATTTGCAGAGGCAATGCCCGATCGAGTTAGGACAGAGTGCGCTGTCACGCAGTCTGTTACCATCCCAGGTCGCCGACACTAACACGCGTTAGTGCTGCAGTCAGGAATAACAAGTAACTACTGATCAGTACATCACTGCCTACTGGGCATGCTCAGACACTTAGACTCGGCACAGAGCAGACATGCATACACATGGTGCGACGGCATGGGTGGCGGAATGTGGACCGTCGTGTGTGTCCAGCCACACAACAGAAACCTGGCCATGCCACAGGCGTGGCGTTGCGTAGGGGATACAGGCATGCACCCGGGGTATAACTGCAGACGGGCGCGGTGTGCACTGTGCTGTGTGTCTATCTACACAGCTGCCTACTGGGCATGCTCAGACACTTAGAGTCGGCACAGAGCAGACATGCATACACATGGTGCGACGGCATGGGTGGCGGAATGCGGACCGTCCTGTGTGTTCAGCCACAACAGCAACCCGGCCATGCCACAGACGTGGCCGTTGCTGCGGGGAATATCTAGGTGCAATTAACCATGTGTAGGACTGGCCTACCGTTTGTTGCATGCTACAGACAACCCTCCCAAACACAGGATACCTTCACAGATGTCCGGAGGACACTGGTGAGTGGGCATGCTCTCACAACAGCACCGTATTGGGTGACATGAACCACCCATACATAGCCTGGGAACATTACCCATGGCACAACACACACTCGCCAGCAGTCCCAGGTGTTCACACACCTGGCCACTGTTAAACAGCCATGCACCATACATACTAGGGGGGGATGTCTGACAGTTCTGCCCATCACACATGGTGAGGATATGCCCCACACAGGATGTACAGCCCTCAATGGTGATGCAAGACCGTATAGTGGATCCACTGGTCATCCACACCCTGTAACCAACACCAGCATGGGGGACCTCAGTGATGACCTCTCCACAGAAAACCACACACATCATACGACCAGTGTGGTACCCTACAAGTCCTCCATGCCAGTGTTGAACACAGGCCAGACCGCAACGCCTAACGAATGCCTTCCCCGACCACCCACATGCATGTCTGCAACAGGCAAACATGATGACATCAGGACCTTGTCCACCACAGGTAGGCACATGGTGTGGTGGACCGCAGCCACTGACTACCTGTACATCAACAGTTGGAGCTAATACATGGCAGAGCAATGACAGTACCAGGCAAACCATCACCCATTCATACCGGCGTCACCATACGGCCCCACATACCATCATCCACGGCCGCTTGTGGGAGTGGTACTGCAGAGGGCACATGAGACAACCATAGGGCCTTCCTAACTGTGGTAAGGACATGGTTGGGGGCACACAGACTTGGCTGGAAATGGTCCAGAATGTGACAACAGTCACTGCACCCACAGACATTGTCTGCAAACCAGAGGACATGTTCCATGCATACATCCCCCCCCCCAAGAGGGAACATATCCATCCCACCAGAGTGTATCCTCCCAAACATCTCATATGGCCTGGAGTGATCCCATATCTCTATGGCGGTTGACACGTCAGCAATGGGCACCGATGGTGTCCCTGGCTGTGTGCTACCCATCCTCATTGAGGCCCTCGGCCCACACATGTGGCCACTGTGTCATGTTAGCCTTACTATGGTCTATGTCCCCAATGGATGCCATATAGCATCTGTGGTCCCACTATGCCAGGGTAGTGCTCTTGTGGACTGTCAACAGCCACACCCTATACGCTTGACAAGCGTTGTCTGCAAAGCTGTGGGGAGGTCCATACAGGTGGACATGGTTACAGATAGCGGTGTACAGCCAATACCGGAACATACCCACAACTACATAGTCAAGGGCGGATCCTGCCTCCCGAACCTGCTCGTCCAGTCTGGAGTGGTCACCAAGGCCATTGATGGGGATACGTGGGTTTGCACACAGTACCATGACCTGGTGGGAGCATTCAGAGCACACTACACATGGGACCCATGGAAAAGCTCGCCAGCATACATGTGGGGACATATGTCACCCGATGCTTCTCAGACAGGTTGGAGGTCACAGCACACAGGGTTGGTGCTCAAGGTGCCTTGTCACACTCATATCTGGACCCAGTGGAGGCCCACAGGGCTCACTCCTGGGCCCCCTGCCATATGGCATCCGACCTTCCAATGTGCATGCAATCATAGGGGGATTGTAGCAGACAAGGTATGCAGATATCTATGCACCGGCCAACATACCCAACACCCCATGTTACACGGACATCCACCTAGGGCGTCATAGACATGGATGCCTGGTGCCAGAGCCATGGCCTGCTACTAAATGCCAGAGAAGGTGCAGCCCTACCCAGTGTGAAGGACATGTTCGTCCCAATGTCACATGTAGGTGGTACGCCATTAAAGATGGTGGACATGTTCAGGGAAATGGCTAGCACACCTGTCGGCAACCTCTGTCAACACACACAATGGCAATGTGGGTGTGAAGACATTCCATTGTGGCCTCCTGGTCTGGATGGAATCGCAACCACATCAGGGGTGTTCATTGTACCCCTGTACACATCACACACCAGAGCAATGACTGCATACAATGGCACATGTGGCCTGTAGCTAACCTGACGCCTGCAGCACTCGGAAGGACCGCAAACGTTCCACAAGACGGGGATGACGATGCTAGGACATGTGTCACAAGCTGCACGGCCAAGAGGACACCGGCTGTAGATCTTCACAGCACATCTGCTCCATGGTGATCTGTGCCTGACATACACGGCCATGTCTGACCTGGGTGACATGTGCACATTCCACCTCCCAGGCTCCATGCAAACACGGGCACAGAAGCGACTGTCAAACACCTCAACACAAAGATGAGTGGGACGTGCTGGGGGAACAGGGTTAACAGCCAGACACCCCCTACAACACGGGGAGGAGTGCCAGGCCATGTGAAGGAAAGGCCCTGACTGCCTTCGTCCAGGACTGCTAATGACGTGTGGATGTGTGACGATAGTTATGCGCCAGGCAACATCTGTGTGTCACTGCTAGACCAGGGACTGGGGACTGATGGATATGGCATCCCCATCCTGAGGGGTGTTAGATGCCACACACAGTCATGCTAGGTCCACACATGTCGTAGGGCACATATATCCTGTTACGTTCATGTGCGCCTATGTAGCTATGTAGTATGTACCATGCCGGATGCGGGTAACTGTGCTATGCTGATGTTGCCAGACATGCCTGTGGGTACCCCACGACTACACGTGGGGAACTAATTACAGTGCTCCCAGTAGGCACGTGCAAGTACACCATCAGTATCATACGGGTTAACTGCACCGACATGGTGCTACATGTAACCACCACACATACTGTGTACACATATCAATGAATGCTGCACCTGTCCTGCATGGTATGTCTGCTGCATGATGTCCGTGCACAACCCACATCACATACACACCTGTCGCCAGCCATACACACACACCACAACATACACATCACGTACTATGCGGACACAGGTAACACATACACCTCTCATTATCGTGTCCACCCTGTGCATCAGAATATGTTAGCTTAACCGTGCAGTGATGGTGTAGCTCACAGTTATGCGGCAGAGACTTCATCATATGCACAGGGTGATATGTGTGCCACAGGCATGGGCTGTACCAATGGATGACATCATGTGTGTGTGTACGGGCCTGTGCATTGAGTGGGCATGACTATGTAGATTGCATGTGGGTGTGGTGGAGCCCTACAGTTGTGTCTGCTGTGTGTGGGTGTGTGTGTACTCAGTTCAGTCATCTGTGATGCCTACACGGGGTATGCTTGGCAGCCCCTGACTGTACAGTGCAGGTGTTATGGCTCACAGTGTCTGCCCGGCGGCGTGACCCGCGCCTGCCTGGGGTCGCGGGCATGACCGGGTGGAGGTACGGACTGTCCACTCTCCGATGTCACATGTCCGCTGGAAACGCGTGCTGCACGGGCGTCCAGGGCCACGTCCACGTGGCCTGCTCTGTCCTGGTGTGGATGGTGTCGTAGCAGCTGCACTGCTGCTGCTACCAGCACTGTCTGGGTGGGCATGGGAGGTGGCACGCACACGCTGACCTGCACCAGATGGTGTTGCTGGCCCACGCCCACGCGTGCTATGCCTCACCCCTACCTGGGGTTCCTGCACGGACTGCGCGACGCGGCTCAAGGATGGCCATGCCTCGGTCGAGGATACCAGCCATGTCACCCAATCTCCTATCCAGAACATCGGCAAGATGCTGCTGTGCATTCGCCAATGCCTGGATGTTGTCATTCAAGGTATGGATTGCGGACCTCTGCAGCCTCTGCCCTTCCTGGTTCTGCCGTTCGGCACATGCCTGCGCCGCCATTACAGTCTGGAACATGCGTCTGGTTATACCAGCTGCTGCACCTATGCGGCAGGTGTATGTCTAGCGGTGCTCCCCCTACGAGCAGCACCTGCCACATGCCTGCGTGGCACTGCACCAGTCCTTACACTGGCAACATCATGTGTACCCACACCTTCTGCAGCCACCACACATTCCTGCCAGGGCCAAGAGGCGCTGACTGACCGTCATCTATGGGCAGCGGTGGCCGGGTATGTCGGCATCTGAACCGTGAGCGGGGTTGAAAGGGACGTATGTGTGATGTTCTCCAGTGGCACAGTGTGTGCCTGTGACGACCCTGCCTGTGCCTCATGCACATGGTCATCACCACTAGTATCTGTGGGGACACTAGCATCAGATTGACTGCAGGAGGGGAACTCACCTACAGCACCTGTCAATACAAAGACATACCATCGGTTACAATACAGACACACTGCGCACACACACACACACAGACACACACACAGACACACAGACACACACACATCACAGCATGCATGTGATAATGCAGGTGGCATGCAGCATTCACACAACACAGACCAGTGAATGCAGACCAGACATTCATAGTGGCAGTATGTACACTGCCCTGGTGGGGACAGTACAACAGGCAGGTGTCATTTAGTAGGCATGCAGTACACACATTCAAGGTAGTTCGCATGCATCAGCGTGATACACCGTGTGGCCGGCGACTTGAGAGTACACATGGGTGCGGACACTATGTAATGTACAGCGCAAACATGCGTAATGTGGACATGTGACAATGGTGTCCGCATGCACCACATCACAACGGCTGTCACGGTGCAGTGTTATGTGTACAGTCTACAGATACAATGTATGGGTAACAGTGATGTCTGTGCAGGTACGTTTGCTGTGAGCTGTGTACATAGCTGTACAGTGTGGAGGCGGGCTCTGTGCCACTGCACAGTAGCAGGACACAGCTATGTGTCTGTGCGATGCGTGACCTGGGCGATTACATTGCCATGTCTGTAAGTCAGTTCAGCTGCTCAGCAGCACGTATATGGTGGATATTGGAGGCACCTGTAGTAGCTGTGGAGAGGCATTCCATGTCACTGGTGTACTAGCCGGATGTCCAGGGGTCCACTACAGTGATGAACCCACTATGTGTGTACAGGGTGCAACGGTGACTACCCACTGTGGATGTGCTGTGTGGCACCATGCCTGTAGGTATCGAACATGGCCTTGTCTGTCTGAGTCATTGACAATTGTGTGTGGTAGACATTGTGCACACGGCCCTGTGGTGGCCCATGTGACATACAACCATACTAGTGTGAGGTGTCACATTCTCTACGGATATGCTGACAGTGTGGATGTCTGCTATGTTTGTGCATAGGTCATGTCATGGTGTGACAATGCTGCAGCCAGACATCCACGTGCATGGGACATGGCATGTGCCATGTCACAACGTGCACCCGATGCAGGGGCATGGGTCACATTGGTAACACCTGTGCTCTGGCCAGATCACAGCTCACTATGTGGTACTGTGTGCATACTGCACTGGCATACCAATGCATACTACACATGCAGCCATTGTGTAACACCTACACCACTGTATGCATATCTGAATGCACGTAACACACCAATAGGTTGTGTGGTGTCATACCACTCTACGCTAACGGGTGTATCTACTGTACATGGGTGGTGTGTCTGTCGGGTGGTGCGAGCTGTATACCGTGACTGGGGCACACACAGGTGAGCATGTCATGCCTAGACACATGGGGAATATCAATACAGCAGAACATGCCTTTGACTAGCAACAGACTTACCTGCAACAGACCCTTGTCCTTGCGACACGCCAGACATACCTGTAAAGGCATTACACAAAGGTATACACATTAGCCATTACTATCTACACGGTCAGCACTGTGCATGTCACATCATGCATGTGTGTGGTAGCAAGTGCTATGCACATGTCTGCTAACACAACATAGCATACTATGGTTTGCATCTTGTGTGGCCATATACCTGGCATGTATTGCTATATCATGTGTTGTACTATGACACCCACACCCACATCGCTTATCATACAAACATGCAACACTGACTTACCATGCGGCTCCAGGCTCATAGCTCGGGAGACACCCACCTCCCACGATGGACGCAGTGTTTCTGCGTGTTGTTCGTGGGGTGTCGCCAGACTAGCCAGGAGCTCCTCCGTGGCTGTGAGTGGGGGCTGGGTTGGTGGCCCACCACCTGTCCCACGCTGTTGCCTGGTGATTGCAGCGGCACGCTGTCTTGCATGCCGGATCAGGTCTGTGCAGTGCCTGCGGATTTGTTGATAGCTGCGGTTGTATCCGCCACGCTGTTCACCCTCCTGCACATCTCCTCCCACATCTCCTGCCATTCCTGTGCCTGCTGTGGCACATGGCTAAATAGCGCGGCGTGGTTACTATGGAGGTATGGAATGATCACCTCCTCCTCCTGTTGGCTGAAAGGTGGAAGCCGGAACGTGGCATTATCTGGAAGACATAATGATGGTGGCAGGTCACATTCACACTGCTGTGCTGGCATACTGTTGGAAATACATTGCTATGACATGTACGACATCTGCACAGTGATCTGTGAAGGGCATCGTGGCAGTGACACAGCCGATGTTGTGGCTTCACACCATTGAGCACTGGGTGTCACATCATATCTGTGTGCCACCCCATCACACTGTACACGCACCATGTAGATGTTAGCCTGCCATGGACATGTGTACCTGGCTGCACCTATGTCCATATCCAGTTGGCATAGGTCCCCATGTGTCTGTGCACTGTTCACCTGGACTACTGTGTATATGTCAGTACATATCACGCGTCTGTGTCCATTGTGAACGTGAGCAGCGGCACTACACATACACATGGACACCTGCACATGCATGTGTTGTGCCGTACTTCCACACAGCACTGTACGGTGCTGGACAACTGCCACAGCTCACCTGTGTTTCACATGTGATAGACATGGAGCAATGTGTAACCATGACACATTAGCAGGAAAGGCCATGCATAGCATGTACACACACACATTGTGCAGAGCATCACACAGCACCTGTAACATGACAGGGTGCATCACCGCCACATTACTGCTGTGTATGGTTGATAGTAGGTGCCTTTTGTCCATTGCACCATTTGGGGCTGTGAACCTGGCCCTTGGCTGTTTCAGGGGATGCCACATACATGGCACTGGGTGTTCCCCCGGGGCCAGGGTGGGTGTTTGCATTTCAACCAAATGGCCCCGTTTTTGGGTCCCTTTTTCAGGAACTGTGTTTGGGTTTAGGGGGTGTCTGGGGCCCTTCACCATCCATGCTCATGAGCCCCGGGGGTGTTTTCTGGGGGGATTATGGCCCGGGTATTCCACACCCATCCCTTCACCTGGGGTGCATTGGAGGGGGGTCCAAATTTTCATATGGTCCCCCCTGTTTTGTGAATAACACCCCATTTTTAATTTGGGGTTGGGACACTTCCTGAAACGGGATGTTACATACAGGCCCCCGTGGTTGCGATTGTCTGGTGCCCCCCCCACATCCCCACTTTTTTTCCCTGGCCCGGTTTTGCTTTGGGATTAAAAAATTGGATCCCCCACGTGTATTGTGGACAGGTGTTTTGGGACCCAAAGTGGGTTTGATCTGGCCAACCTATGTGCACCCTTTTACAATTTCCCTTTTTATAAATTTTTGTTCTGGGGCACACTATATTGCCTTTGGGGGCCCTTCCCCCCAGGGGGCATACAATTTAAAAAAGGGATGCAAACCCCTCCCCTGTGCTTGCCCTGGGGCTATTGCTGGGGTTTTCACCTAAAAAAGTGGTTTTTGGGTGGCCCCCAACCCACCTTGGGGGCACATTCCTTTTCGGGATGTTCAGGTAGGGATTGTGGGGTTTTGTGCACAAAACTCATATCCTTTTCACCCCTTTGGTTGGTTCCATTGGTCCACGGGGGCCCGTGGTAAAATAAAAAGGGGAAAGGTTTTTTTGGGCATTATGCACAACCCGTACCCCCTGGGCTTTTGCCTTTGGTGCTCTTTTGTCGGAACCCCCCCTACACACATGGGGGTTTGTGGGTTTTGGGTCCGACCCCTCTTCCATGTGGGTTGCTAAAATTCCCAACCCCCTTGGGGGCTGTAAAGTTCCCGGCAAAGCATTTTTTTTTGGGGCTTGTTTTGCATGGTTTTCGGTACTATTGCCCTTTGGACCCTTCACCCGCAATTTTCACACAGGACACCGGCCCCCATTTCCCCAAAACGTAGGTTTTTTCCGCCCTGTCACATTGGGACACAAAAACCCAAAACACTTGTGGGGCTGGGTTTTATTTTTTGGATGTGTAGTTACAACCAACTCCCCAATGGGCTTCGGAAAGTGTTTACAACACCCTTACATTACATGAGCAATGCCCCACCTACATTCCCATGGAAAACCCGTGGAGGGATGTTGTTGACCATGCTATTCCTGGTGGACCCCAAATTTTACAACAATTTTTTGTGCAAAACCCCTTGGGGGTTTCAAGTCACAACCATGTGTCAATGGCCCCCTTGTTTGGGGGCGTTGGGGGTTCCCTTTTGTCAGGGTTTACATGGTACCCTAGGGGACTGTGCGGTTCCAGGGCCATTGGGGACCAGCCCTTGGGACATTTCCTTCCCCCCATTTCCACCCATCATTTTAGCCCTTGGGTGGGGCAGGTGGAAGGTGTTCCCCCATTTTGCACCCTTTTCCCAGTACCAAAGGGGGCTGCAACCCGGGGAGGACTTTGGGTTCTGACTGGGGTGTTGGGTTGGGGTTTCTGGTTTTTTGCAACCCTGTGCCCCTTTGTCCTTTTGGAATGTGTTAAACATTCAC
The DNA here is from genome assembly GCF_019279795.1 of Protopterus annectens. NCBI lineage: Eukaryota > Metazoa > Chordata > Ceratodontiformes > Protopteridae > Protopterus > Protopterus annectens. The sequence goes on along the minus strand of NC_056726.1, from coordinate 511,194,281 downwards.
AAAAACCTTACATTCCAATTGGGAGCCCCCATGTCACCAATGGCATTCCTGTGCACTGTTACATGTCTGTTCCCAGGGGTTTCACGGTGGCCACCCGCATGGTGTACAAAGCTTTAATCCCTGTGCAAACATGGGACACCCGTCACAACACATTTTTCAGGTGGGCCCCGTATGGGTACAGGCCCCCTTCCATTCCCCAATTTTAACAGTATACCTCCCCGGGACCCTATGGCAAACAGGGGGGTGGTTCCCAACCCCACCATTTTTACACAACCCGGGAACCCTGCCTTGCCCCCTGGTATTGTTGAACCCTTTTTGAGACCCTTGTAAAGGACATGGGTACATGTAACCCAAGGTTAATTCCCTCCGGGGGTTTTGGTCTGCCCTTTTCCCAGGCCCGTTTTCTGCCAGGGGATTTTACAGGGCCACCCCCTTTCCCCGGGGGTGGACTATGGGCCCCCAAAATGTTGGATGCAGGCATGTGGGTTTTTCCATTCCGAAATTTCCCAAACCACACTCCCTCACATGACCCCTTCCCTTGCCCGGGGTGCAGGGCCCACATTCCCCCCTTTTTTAAAATCCATGCTTCCTTGCTGCCCCATTCCCCCAAACAGGGCTGGTTCCCCCAGGGGAACACACCCCTGCAGGGTGTTTTGGCAAAGGGACCCCTCCACTGTGCCCTTCCAACACTGACACAGTGCACCTGTCATTTTTTCCATGGTGGGACCTGCCCCCATTCCCACAGACAACCCGGGCCTTTTCCCGAGCCCCAGTTATTCCTTTTTAGGGACAAACCTGGATGGGCCCCAGGGGGGTGGGTTCCCCCAACACCGTGGTTTTTTCACTTACGCATTTTCCCATTTAACATTCCCCTAGGTAATCCATGTTCCCGAACCCCGTTTTGGGCCCCACATTGGGGGACCGCGGGCTAATACACTGGTACCCCCACAGGTTAAAAAATTTTCCGGTCGTGTTGGGGTACCCCCAAAAAATTCACCTAACAGGGGTTCCTCCTTGGGTAATTTTTTAATTGGGCACAACAAAAGCCCTTCCCTGTTTTTGGGAAAAATCCCAAAGTACCCAAAAACCCCTGTTGGCCCGCCAATGGGGCATGCTTGGGGACACATTAACGCGCCCCCATTTCCTTTCCCCCACCCCCCCTCCCATCAAACCTCCATGGTGGGCTGTTGCCTAGGGGGGCCTTCCACACCCTCCCCTTTTGTTTGGCCCGGGAAACATCCCTGCTTCCCCCATTCCCTGCTGCCACCCCCCCTTAAACACACCCCAACCCCCTTGGCCCCCGCAAAAGCATTTTTGGGACAATACACACAAAAGCCGGTTTTCCCCCGACCCTTTCCCCTTTAAAGGGGGGTTGAAAGGCACACCCCCATACATCTACCCTATGCCCAAAAGTTCCAGTGCCTTCTGTACATTTACACATGGTAGGGAACCCTGCTAATTCCCCAAAAAGCAGGGGGTACTTGGGCCTTTTCAAAAGGGCCCCCCAGTGGGATTTCCTTTTTCCCTTTTCACCGTCTGTAAAGGGGGACATTCCCCTTTCAACCGGAGTTTGTTTACCTTTGTTGTGCACCCCACAGGGGCATGGGGTTTCATGGTTCATTTACATTTCTCCACATAGTCCTACACATACCTTTTCCGACATTGCGGTGGGTTTACGGAATGTTTGGTATGTCCGGTTTGAAAAACATCCCCCCATTCTTTGGGCCCTACCACCCGGCTGGGCACATTGCCCAAAACCCCAAATTTCTGGACCCTTTTCCCGCCAATTGGGGGTACCTTCCAACAATTTCACCCCCCAGTTCAATAAAAAGGGGTTCCAACCTTTGGCCGGACATTTATTAACCCCCCTGGACCACCCCCTAAAGTTTTCTTTCCAAAAGACAGTTATGTAACACATCCCTGTTTACCTCAAACCCCAAGGGGTTTTAAACCCGCCAACCTGGCTGTTACATGTCTCCCCAGGGGGCCCCTGGGGAGGGGGGGAAGGGGAGCCCTTCATGGTTTTACCCTGCCACCCCCTCCCCTCTTAAACCCCAAATAAAAACATGGTGGGACTGGCCTTGCACTAAGGGGCCATTTACACCCCTTTATGGGGCCCCCCGGGATGGCCCTGGGCCACCCCCGGGGCTACTGTTAAAATCATTGACTCCTTCTGCCCTTTTTTGGCACCCTTTTTGGGGGGCCCCTGTGCGCCAAACACCCCCCCTGCTGGCCCCCTTTTCAACATTGCATGGGGGTTTTGGGGTGGTTTCGGGGTTTCCATTTTGGACCTATTTTGCTCTTTGCCCTTTGGGACCATTCCAACTTTTATGTAATTCCAAATTTCCATCCCCCATCACATCCCCATGCCCCGGGATTTGCCATGTTTTGAAAATTCCCCAAAAGTTTGCAACAATAATTTCTAACACAAAAATGGGGCGTGGACTTGACATTTCCTAGACATGTGGGCCCCCCTGCCAGTTTTGCATATTACACCCACCCCCGCTGTCACCAGTTGGTACCCCTGCCACATATTTCCCCTTTTTCAACCCCTTTGGGAGCCTTTAGGGGCCCCCTTCCATTTGCGGGGCACCCTTTGGGCAGTTTTGGCAAAAAATATTCAAAAGGAAATTCCAATTTGGCATCATTAATTTCCCCCAATTAAAATTTCATAAAAATTATTTTGTATGACATTCCAAAAGGGGGTTGAACCCCAAAAAGGAATTAAATGTCCCCTTTTTTTACAAAAAGGCATTCAACCTTTTTTACCCTGGGGTTTTGTCCCCCAACATTGTGTGGTTCCCAAAATTTCCCCCCTTTTCCTTTGGGGAAAGGGGGCAAGGCCAAAACCTTTTCCCTGGACCGTTGTCCCCCCGCTTTAACCTTGGGGGCCCCTTGGGATGTGCCTTTCAACATTAAACCCCCTTTACCTCCTGTGTGGGGTACCTTTTCCTAACAACGTTACATTTCAGATTCCCTCCCTTGATCTTACCCAGTCAGCGTTTACATATTTGCCTTTTTTCAGTTTTTTTGTTTCCCTTTGTATTTCCCTTTTTCATGCCAAATTTTAAACCCGGGTTTTAATTTTACCCTGGGGGGTTGGGGGCCAAATGTTCCCCCGGGGACTGGCATTAGGGGACCCCCCTTTTTTGGCGTTTGGGATGGGCAGGGTGGGAGGAGCAATCCCTGGGGGGGTTTTTTGACATGGTTTTTCTCACCGGGGTTTGTGTGGACATTTTTCCGTGGGAACCCCAATTTTTGTGGGGAAAAGGTTTTTTTTTCACATTTTCCCCCGGGGGGGGCCACTTTTGTTTAATTGGGCATGTGATATTTCCCTTCTGGGTAAAGGGGGGCACAGCCCTGGTTTCCCCCCGGGCGTTTGGGGATGCCCTGCATTGACTCCATTTTTTCCGGTTTTTTTGGACCCTTTTTAAAGGGGGGTTAACTATTGGGGGGGTACTTGACTTTTTTTACAAACCCCCGGCCCCCCTTTTGGGCTCCCTTGTTGGGGGGGGCCCGGACCTGCTTTTGGGGAAGTTTGGGAAAGGTTCTTCGGGTTTCCCCCCATTTTTCCGGGTACCTTTCCTGGGGATAATTGCCCATTTGTGCGGCCATCCCTTATTTTGTGTATGTTTCTAAATTGGCCATCCCCCCCCTGATGCTATGCCTTATTCTGTCCCTTATTTCTGGAAACAACCTATGGGCCAAATTTGATTCCATAAGACATTCCCCTACTGCCTGGGGTCGTCGTTGCCCCACACCGTTTTTGAGGGATTTTGGGCCCCTACATGGTCTGGTTTTTACACCCTTTTATTCCCCCTTCCCATCCCCCGTGGGGGCACTTCATTTGTTTTTGGTTTTTCCCCGCCAGGGATAGCCCTGGGGGTGGCATTGGGGCTGTGTTTTAACCCCTATGGGCCCCGGGGAGGGGTTCCACCTGTTTCCCCTTTGCCGGGACAGTCCCTCCTTTTCAGTTTTGGCCACAAAAAATTTTTAAAAAATGGAAACCGAAATTTAACATCACTATTGCCCCATTTTTTATTTAAAAGTTTAAACAAAATTTTTGTAAAGTAAACCAAATGGGAAAGGGGAAAACAATAAGGGAATTAAAATTCACAAGATCATTTATTTAAAGGGGTTTTCTTCTAAAAACCTTTTGTTTCTTTTTAAAACCATTTGGGTATTTTTCCCCCTTTAAAAATTGGGTGTTTCCCCAAATTTTCCCCCTTTGGAATTTGAAAAGGGGGAACCTAACCCGGGTTTTAACCCCGGTTTTTGTACATGGGTTTTTTCCCCCGGCGGTTTCACTTGTCCACGCGGGGGGTATCTGCCCTACATTAATAACCAAAATTCCCCTTTTCCGTGGACGGTACCTTTTCCCACACCCGGTTAATTTTTGTCAGGTTGCATTTTTTATGGTCGTTACCCCCCCCCTAATGTCGGGGTTTTGGGGGGACTATTTTACCCTTTGGTTTTGCGTTTTTCTTATTTAAATTGTTTTTTTTTATTCCCTTTGTTTTATAACCGGTTTGGAATATTTTTCCCGGAGTTTTTTTATTGTGTTCACCTGAGGCATTGGGTTAATTGGCCAAAAGTGGCCTCGGTGTGTCTTAGAACCGGGCCCCCTTTTTTGGGTTTCGTTCCTGGGGTCGGCCCGGGATTGGGGGTTCTTTTCGGTGGGCCGTTGGGTTATTTGCCCAATACCATTGGGGAAAGGTTGGGGATTTTACTGTTTGGGTGGGGGTGCATCCGGGGTAATGTGTTTTGGTTTTTTTCCGGGGTACATTTCGCCCCTTGGGGTTTACCGGGGTTTTGGTGTTTTGGGGATGGTAATTCCTTTTTCCCCCATTTTGGGTTGGGGGCCCCCCGGCTTTTTCCCCCAGGCGTTTGCAAAAAAATTTTGTAACATAAAAAAATTTAAAATTCCTTTGCCGGAGAAAATGCAAGGCTCCAGGTGTTTCCCACCGGAACCTTTTTTTAAAACCCCAACGCCCCTTTTGTTTTCTTGGGTTTTGCCCCTTTTTCCCTTTTGGTTTGTGCAATGGGGTATAACCCGGTGTGGGTAAGTACGGGGGTGAGTCCCCGGGAAAATTTAATTACATCCAGATATGGGTTGTGGGGTTGGGCTCCAACCCCTCCTTTGGGGGGGGCGGTTAAAACCCGGCTTTTTGGGGGGAAATTTTGGGGTTTTGTTGGTCTCCCCGCCCCGGGGGTGCCCCAAATTTCTTCCTGCAGTTTCCCCCAAAATGGGGTTTTAACCTGGGGATTTGCCTGCCAAATTCCAAATTGGGAAAATTTTGTGCTATGGGAGGGGAAATTTGGTCCAAACTTTGGGGCCCTGGATGCTACCGGGGAGTCCCATTTGTCCCCCCTTGGCCCTTTTAAAAATCCGTGGAACCAAGCTAACAAACCTTTGTGTTCCCGGGGTGGGTCCCCGGGGGCCTTTTTTCCCCCACATCCCTATTTTCTGTTTTAAAGTTGCCACCCTGTTAGTTACCTTAGGCCGCCCCCCTTTGGTCATTTGGGTTTTTAAAATCTCCTTTTCTCCTGTTGGAGGCCCTTTTGGACCCCCCTGGGGAATTTTCCCCTTTCTCTTTACTCCCATGCATAGCCACGGGAAGCATATACTTTGTTGGGGCTGTTTACATCGGGGGTTTGGGTTTCCCGTTGTTGTGTGTTAATTTTAATCCGTTTTGCTGTATCCCTAACCCTTTTTCGTGGCCACCCCAAATTTTTCCCCAAAAAGGGGAACCGCAACCCCCCTTAACATTTCAATTTGCCGCCTTTGGGTTTCAACCCTTCATTTCCCCCTTTAGGCACACAATTAGAAATTTTTTTTTGGGCATTAAAGTAACCCTGTAATTTGGGTGTGCAATTCCCTTTTTTCTTTGATTTTTTAATTCTATTTTCTTCATAAGCCCCTTTTTAAAGAATTCTAGATTACATTCCCCTTTTTCCCAGGTGTTATTTATTACATTTCCTTTTTAATGGTTGTTTGACCCCCCATTTTCCAATGTGGGTTTTTAGGTGGGGAAAATGAAATGGGTTTTACACCCCAAATTTAGCGTTTTCCTCATAATTTCCTAAAACCCACCCGGATGCTTTGCGCCCTTTGCCCCCCTTTCCTCCTCGTTTGGGGCCCCCCGGGGGGGCTGTATCTGACCAACCTTTTATATTACCGCCTATCCTTAACCCCCCCGTTTTGGGTTACCAAACCCCAGCGGAAAATTTTATTAAAACAGGTTGAAACCCCCTTTCCCCTTTGGGTGGGGTTAAGCTTTCCCAACCCCCCGGTGTGGGTTTCGGGGCACTATGTTTATATGTTTTTGGCGTCTTTTTATTTTTTGCTTTTCAACCCTGGGGGCCATATTCCCTGTTTTTCTTTTACCGATTTAAAATTATTTTTACATTTTTTCTATTTTTTTTTCCTTCTGGGGTTTCCCCATTGGATACATATTGTCCGACTTTTCGGCCCATTGGCAGTTTGGGTTGTAAACCCGGGGTTTTTTTTTAATTTTGGGGTTCCAGCTTCGCCCGGGATTGGGTGGATGTTTTGGTCCTTTGTTGGAGCACACATTTTTTGCATCCCTTTCGGGGGGACGGTTGGGGGCCCGGTGTGCAGGGGGAATTCATTCCCTCCTAACGCCCCAAAAATATTTGGGGTTTTCGCCCCTTTGGGGCCGGTAAAGGCATAAAGGGGCCTTTGTTTTACTGGGGTGGCCCCCAATTGGTATTGGGGAGCCCTTCCTTTGGCTTTTCTTTTGGCCCCCCATTTGTCCCCCAACTTTTTCCGAAAATCATATTTTGACTCAAATTTTTTTAATATTTGGGCATTGTTTTTAAGTTTCTTTTAAAGGTTCCCAATTTTAAGGGGAAAGTTTTAAAAAATTCCCCAAAAGCTTTTTGTTATTTTTGTTTTTCGTTTGCCCCATTTAAAAAGGCCCTTTTTTAAAATTTTTGGTCCTTTTCTGATGGGTGTCTCAAAAAACGGTTTAAAAAGCGACCAAAAAATTTTTCCCCAAAAAGGTGCCTTGTTTAATTTTTCCCCCGGGAATTTTTTATAAGCTTTACTGAATTATTTTTATTTTCCGGGGTTTTTTTGGCCAACCTTCCTGAAACCCCGGATTTAACAATTTTTTTAAATTTATTTTTAGGGTTTAAAAACCCTTGGGGTTTGTAAATTCCCCGCTCCCTGGTTGAAATTTCTTTTTCTGACTAACGCCCCAAACCTCCGGTAAAGGTGAAAAAAACTTGGGGGGCCTTTCTTTTGCCAACTTTTCCTAAAAATTTTAAAATTTTTTGCTAAAATTTTAAAATTTTTTGGAACTGGTTTTTTTGGTTTTTTTATCCTTTGAAATGCCCCCCTTTTGTGGTTTTGGTTTTAAAAGGTTTTCCTTTTTTTACCGATTGCCCAAGGGTAAAAATACCTTTTTTCCAAAATGGGGTGGGCCCCCCCTTTTTGTTCTTTTTCTAAAAGGGCCCAAAAAACTAAAAAAAAATTTGCTGTAAACTGTTCCCCTTTTTTTTTTAGGCTCTTTTTTTTCCGGTTGACCCCTTTTTTCACCCCTTGGGTTAAATTTTCTCCTGTTTTTTCCTTTTTTTCTGGTTTTCGGAAACCCCCCCAACCCCTTTTTGTTTGAAAATAAAACCCAAAAGCTTTTTTTGGGCCAAGGGGATTTTAAAAAATTTTTAAATTCCCTCCCGTTTAAAACCCCCCGGGTTTCGGGTTTAAAAAACGTGTTTTGTTTTGCATTTTCACAATTCTGTTTCTTAATTTTTTTGATTGTTATTGGGTTTTTCTGTGAAAGGGATAAATTTTGGATTTTTCCTTTTTAAAACCTTTGAAAATGGGTTCCCCCCCCTTGGGGGTGTTAAATTTAAACCAGTTGCCTTTTTTATTGGCCCTTTGGGTTTTCATTTAAAATTTTGATTTGAAATTTGGGATAATTTTTGAAAATTTTATTTTGACCGAAAATGCCCCAAACCTCTGGTATTCTGTTCAAATTTTGGTTTTTCTTTTGATTTTTCCATTTCCCCCCTTTTTTGCCATTAATTTTCCTTTTTTCCCGTTTTTTTAATTTGCATGAATTTCAGGCTTCGCGGGTTTCCCCTTCCTTTTATTTGGGGTTAAAATTTATTCGGCTCCCCTTTTCACTGTTCCCAATTTCCCCGTTTTCCCATTAAATTCCTAAAACCTGGGTTGTTTTTGGCGGTGAAAAGGGCCTCAAAAAATCTGGTTTTGGGGGGTAGTTTATCCTTTTGGGGCCATTTTCAATTTTTTGTTGGAAATTTTTTTGTATTTTTACGAAATTTTTTTTTAACCGCCCGTTTTTTTATTTTTCTGGTTTTATTTCAATTTTTTTACAGCCCAAGGTTTTTCTGATTTAAAAAACCCTTTTCCAAATTTTCAACCCTTTGGTTTCTGTTCTCTGAAAGGCCCTCCTCGGGTTTTAAGGGTGGTTTTGCTTAACCTTTTTTTTGGTTTTGCATTTCCTTAAATTTTGCCTCATTTTATTTTTTTTTTGTTACTAATTAAATTTTTCGGGGAAGCCCCCACTCCTTTGAAAAAACCCCCTTTCGTGGGGTTTTAAAATTTAAAAAAACTTTGGTTGTTTTGGGGGCTGTTTTCAAGGGTTGTGTTTAAAAACCCCCTTTTAAATTTCATATTAAATTTTTTGTTTGCAAATTCTTCAAAAAATCCGGGGTTTGCTTGTTCTTTTTTTTAAATTTTAAGTTTTCCAATTTTTTATTTTCTTTTTTACATTTTGTGGATTTTTTTTTTTTGGAATTCTTTTGTTTCCCAAATTCTTTGAAAACCCATTTTTTGGTATTAAAATTTAAAACCCTTTTTTTACTTTCTTTAAAGTTTGGGTTTAAAAAACCCCCCTTTTTTTTTAAATTCCTGCTAAATTGTTGCCCCGTGGTTTTGCTAAAGGCCCCCAAAATTTTTGGTGAATCCGCCAAAGTGGTTTTTTTCATAACCCACGCCGGGGGGCTTTTGGGGCCGGGGTTTTTTTGCGTGGGAAATTATTTATTAATTGCTCAGCCCAAATTTTCTTAAACGGCCCCTATTTTTTGGGTGGGAAAGGGTTTTTTAAAACCGGGGGGGTTTTTTTCTGACTTAAGGTTTCCCTTTTTAAAAACCCCGGAAATTTAAAGCAACAAATTTTAAAATTCCCTTTTGGCCCTTTTTCTTTCAAAATTTTAAAAATTTCCCTTAATTTTGTGCCTGATTGAATTATCTTATATATTTTCTGACTGAATTATTTTATATATTTGCTGGCATTGTTTTTTTGTTTCAGTTGTCTTCTCAAACTGGTTCACCCACCCGCCTATTTTTATGGTGTTGTTAAAGTTTATAAAACTGGTCTAACAGCTTTTCTGTTATCTGATTGCTTCAAGTCTTGCTGATTTAAAATAGCACCTGTTTGTAAATTCCTGCAAATACTGTTAGAAACTCCTTGTGTTCTGACTGAACAGTGCTCTCAAACAATCTGTAAATATAATCGCTGACAAATAGAATTCTTGGCACTTTAACTTTTCAGAGTTCTGCATTGTCTTAATTTTTCCCTGATTGAATTATTTTATGTATTTGCTGACTGAATTATTTTATATATTTCCCGGCATTTTTTTTTTTGTTTCTGATCTCTTCTGAAACTGGTTCTGCCCCTATTTACAATTTTTGTTATCTGATTGCTTCAGGTCTTGCTGATTTAAAATAGCCCATGTTTGTAAATTCCTGCATACACTGTTAGAAACTCCTTATGTTCTGACTGAACAGTGCTCTCAAACAATCTGGAAATATAATGGCTGATAAATAGAATTCTTGGCTCTTTAACTTTTCAGAGTTCTGCATTGTCTTAATTTTTTGCCTGATTGACTTATTTTACATATTTGCTGATGGAATTATTTTATATATTTGTTGGCATTATTTTTTTGTTTCTGATCTTTTCTGAAACTGCCCCCCTATTTCTTTGGTGGTTTTTAAAGTTTATAAAACTGATCTAACAGCTTTTTTGTTATCTGATTGCTGCAAGGCTTGCTGATTTAAAATAGCCACTATTTGTAAATTCCTGCATACATGATGGAAACTCCTTATGTTCTGACTGCTCGCAAACAAACTGGAAATATAACTGCTGATGAGTAGAATTCTTGTACTTTAAGTTTTCAGAGTTCTGCATTATTTTTTTGTCTGATTGACTTATTTACATATTTGCTGATGGAAATATTTATATATTTGCTGGCATTCTTTTTTTTTTTTTCTGATCTCTTCTGAAATTGCCCAACCCCTATTTCTGTGGTGGTGTTAAAGTTTATAAAACTGGTCTAATAGCTTTTTTGTTATCTGACTGTTTCAATGTTTGCTGATTTAATATAGCCCCTGTTTGTAAATTCCTGCATACACTGTTAGAAACCCCTTGTGTTCTGACTGAAGAGTGCTCTCAAACAATCTGGAAATGTAATCGCTGATAAGTAGAATTCTTGGCACTTTCACTTTTCAGAGTTCTGCATTGTTTTAATTTTTGCCTGATTGAATTATTTTATGTATTTGCTGACTGAATTATTTTATATGTTAGCTGGCTTTTTTTTTGTTTCTGATCTCTTCTGAAACTGGTTCGGCCCCTGTTTACAATTTTGTTATCTGATTGCTTCAAGGCTTCCTGATTTAAAATAGCCCATGTTTGTAAATTCCTGCATACACTGTTAGAAACTCCTTCTGTTCTGACTGAACAGCGCTCTCAAACAATCTGGAAATATAATGGCTGATAAATAGAATTCTTGGCTCTTTAACTTTTCTGAGTTCTGCATTGTCTTAATTTTTTGCCTCATTAAATTATTTTATATATTTGTTGACTGAATTATTTTACATATTAGCAAGCATTGATTTTTTGTTTCTGATCTCTTCTGAAACTGCCCCCATTTCTGTGGTGGCTTTAAAGTTTATAAAACTGGTCTAACAGCTTTTTTGTTATCTGATTGCTGCAAGGCTTGCTGATTTAAAATACCCCCTGTTCATAAATTCCTGCATACATGATGGAAACTCCTTGTGTTCTGACTGAAGAGTGCTCTCAAACAATCTGGAAATATAACCGCTGACTAGTAGAATTCTTGTTCTTTAACTTTTCAGAGTTCTGCATTAATTTTTTGCCTGATTGACTTATTTTACATATTTGCTGATGGAGTTATTTATATATTTGCTGGCATTCTTTTTTTTTTGTTTGTTTGTTTCTGATCTCTTCTGAAACTGCCCAACCCCTATTTCTGTGGTGGTGTTAAAGTTTATAAAACTGGTCTAATAGCTTTTTTATCTGATTGCTTCAATGTTTGCTGATTAAAAATAGCCCCTGTTTGTAAATTCCTGCATACACTGTTAGAAACCCCTGGTGTTCTGACTGAAGAGTGCTCTCAAACAATCTGGAAATGTAATCTCTGATAAGTAGAATTCTTGTCATTTTAACTATTCAGAGATCTGCATTTTCTTAATTTTTGCCTGATTAAGTTATTGTGTTTATTTGCTGACTGAATTATTGTATAAATTTGCTGGCATTGTTTCTTTTTCCTAAACTCTTCTGAAACTGGTTCCCCTCCCCTATTTCTGTGGTGGTGTTAAAGTTTATAAAGCTGGTCTAGTAGCTTTTTTGTTATCTGTTTGCTTCAAGTCTTGCTGATTTAAAATAGCCCCCATTTGTAAATTCCTGCATACATTGTTAGAAACTCCTTGTATTCTGACTGAAGAGTGCCCTCAACCAATCTGGAAATATAATCGCAGACAAATACAATTCTTGGCACTTTAACTTTTCAGAGTTCTCCATTGTCTTAATTTTTTGCCTGATTGAATTATCTTATATATTTTCTGACTGAATTATTTTATATATTTGCTGGCATTGTTTTTTTATTTCAGTTGTCTTCTGAAACTGGTTCACCCACCCGCCTATTTTTATGGTGTTGTTAAAGTTTATAAAACTGGTCTAACAGCTTTTCTGTTATCTGATTGCTTCAAGTCTTGCTGATTTAAAATAGCACCTATTCGTAAATTCCTTAAAACACTGTTAGAAACTCCTTGTGTTCTGACTGAACAGTGCTCTCAAACAATCTGTAAATATAATCGCTGACAAATAGAATTCTTGGCACTTTAACTTTTCAGAGTTCTGCATTGTCTTAATTTTTTGCCTGATTGAATTATTTTATGTATTTGCTGACTGAATTATTTTATATATTTCCCGGCATTTTTTTTTTTGTTTCTGATCTCTTCTGAAACTGGTTCTGCCCCTATTTACAATTTTTGTTATCTGATTGCTTCAAGGCTTCCTGATTTAAAATAGCCCATGTTTGTAAATTCCTGCATACACTGTTAGAAACTCCTTCTGTTCTGACTGAACAGCGCTCTCAAACAATCTGGAAATATAATGGCTGATAAATAGAATTCTTGGCTCTTTAACTTTTCTGAGTTCTGCATTGTCTTAATTTTTTGCCTCATTAAATTATTTTATATATTTGTTGACTGAATTATTTTACATATTAGCAAGCATTGATTTTTTGTTTCTGATCTCTTCTGAAACTGCCCCCCCCCATTTCTGTGGTGTCTTTAAAGTTTATAAAACTGGTCTAACAGCTTTTTTGTTATCTGATTACTGCAAGGCTTGCTGATTTAAAATACCCCCTGTTCATAAATTCCTGCATACATGATGGAAACTCCTTGTGTTCTGACTGAAGAGTGCTCTCAAACAATCTGGAAATATAACCGCTGACTAGTAGAATTCTTGTTCTTTAACTTTTCAGAGTTCTGCATTATTTTTTTGCCTGATTGACTTATTTTACATATTTGCTGATGGAGTTATTTATATATTTGCTGGAATTCTTTTTTTTTTTTTTTTGTTTCTGATCTCTTCTGAAACTGCCCAACCCCTATTTCTGTGGTGGTATTAAAGTTTATAAAACTGGTCTAATACCTTTTTTATCTGAATTCTTCAATGTTTGCTGATTAAAAATAGCCCCTGTTTGTAAATTCCTGCATACACTGTTAGAAACTCCTGGTGTTCTGACTGAAGAGTGCTCTCAAACAATCTGGAAATGTAATCTCTGATAAGTAGAATTCTTGTCATTTTAACTATTCAGAGATCTGCAATTTCTTAATTTTTGCCTGGTTAATTTATTGTGTTTATTTGCTGACTGAATTATTGTATAAATTAGCTGGCATTGTTTCTTTTTCCTAAACTTTTCTGAAACTGGTTCCCCTCCCCTATTTCTGTGGTGGTGTTAAAGTTTATAAAACTGGACTAACAGTTTTTCTGTTATCTGATTGCTTCAAGGCTTGCTGATTTAAAACAGCCCCTGTTTGTAAATTTATGCATACACTGTTAGAAACTCCTTGTGTTCTGACTGAACAGTACTCTCAAACAATCTGGAAATATAATCGCTGATAAGTAGAATTCATGGCACTTTAACGTTTCAGAGTTCTGCATTGTCTTAATTCTATGCCTGATTGAATTATTTTATATATTTGCTGACTGAATTATTTTATATATTTGCTAGCATTTTTTTTGTTTCTGATCTCTTCCAAAACTGGTTCTGCCCCTATTATCAGTTTTTGGTCTTCTTATTTTCTCAAGGTTTGCTGATTTAAAATAGCCCCTGTTTGTAAATTCCTGCATACACTGTTAGAACCGTATTGTGTTCTGACTGAAGAGTGCTCTCAATCAATCTGGAAATATAATCCCTGATAAGTAGAATTCTTGGCACTTTAACTTTTCAGAGTTCTACATTAATTTTTTCCTGATTGAATTATTTTATATATTTGCTGACTGAATTATTTTATATATTTGCTGGCATTTTTTTTTGTTTCTGTTCTCTTCTGAAACAGATTCATCCCCCCATATTTCTGTGGTGGTGTTAAAGTTTATAAAACTGGTCTAACATCTTTTCTGTTATCTGATTGCTTCATGGCTTCCTGATTTAAAATTGCTGCTGTTTGTAAATTCCTGCATACACTGTTAGAAACTCCTTGTGTTCTGACTGAACAGTGCTCTCAAACAATCTGGAAATATAATCGCTGATAAGTAGAACTCTTGGCACTTTAACTTTTCAGAGTTCTGCATTTTCTTAATGTTTTGCCTGATTGAATTATTTTATTTGCTGACTGAAATATTTTATATATTTGCTGGCATTGTTTTTTTTTTCCTGATCTCTTCTGAAACTTGTTCCCCTCCCCTATTTCTGTGGTGGTGTTAAAGTTTATAAATCTGGTCTAACAGCTTTTTTGTTATCTGACTGTTTCAAGGCCTGCTGGTTAAAAATAGCCCGTTTGTAAATTCCAGCATACACTGTTATAAACTCATTGTGTTCTGACTGAAGAGTGTTCTCAAAGAATCTGGAAATTGAATCGCTAAGTAGAATTCTTGGCACTTTCACTTTTCAGAGTTCTGCATTGCCTTAATTTTTTGCCTGATTGAATTATCTTATATATTTTCTGACTGAATTATTTTATATATTTGCTGGCATTGTTTTTTTTTTCTGATCTCTTCTGAAACTGGTACCCCTCCCCTATTTCTGTGGTGGTGTTAAAGTTTATAAAGCTGGTCTAGTAGCTTTTTGCTATCTGTTTGCTTCAAGTCTTGCTGATTTAAAATAGCCCCCATTTGTAAATTCCTGCATACACTGTTAGAAACTCCTTGTGTTCTGACTGAAGAGTGCCCTCAACCAATCTAGAAATATAATCGCCGACAAATACAATTCTTGGCAATTTAACTTTTCAGAGTTCTCCATTGTCTTAATTTTTTGCCTAATTGAATTATCTTATATATTTTCTGACTGAATTATTTTATATATTTGCTGGCATTGTTTTTTTATTTCAGTTGTCTTCTGAAACTGGTTCACCCACCCGCCTATTTTTATGGTGTTGTTAAAGTTTATAAAACTGGTGTAACAGCTTTTCTGTTATCTGATTGCTTCAAGTCTTGCTGATTTAAAATAGCACCTGTTTGTAAATTCCTTAAAACACTGTTAGAAACACCTTGTGTTCTGACCGAACAGTGCTCTCAAACAATATGTAAATATAATCGCTGAAAAATAGAATCCTTGGCACTTTAACTTTTCAGAGTTCTGCATTGTCTTAATTTTTCCCTCATTAAATTATTTTATATACTTGCTGACTGAATTATTTTACATATTAGCAAGCATTGTTTATTTTTTTTCTGATCTCTTCTGAAACTGCCCTCCCCCCATTTCTGTGGTGGCTTTAAAGTTTATAAAACTGATCTAACAGCTTTTTTGTTATCTGATTGCTGCAAGGCTTGCTGATTTAAAATAGCCCCTGTTTGTAAATTCCTGCATACATGATGGAAACTCCTTGTGTTCTCACTGAAGAGTGCTCTCAAACAATCTGGAAATATAACTGCTGACTAGTAGAATTCTTGTTCTTTAACGTTTCAGAGTTCTGCATTAATTTTTTGCCTGATTGACCTATTTTTGCATATTTGCTGATGGAATTATTTTATATATTTGCTGGCATTCTTTTTTTTTTGTTTCTGATCTCTTCTGAAACTGCCCACCCCCTATTTCTGTGGTGGTGTTAAAGTTTATAGAACTGGTCTAATAGCTTTTCTGTTATCTGATTGCTTCATGGCTTCCTGATTTAAAATCACCGCTGTTTGTAAATTCCTGCATACACTGTTAGAAACTCCTTGTGTTCTGACTGAACAGTGCTCTCAAACAATCTGGAAATATAATCGCTGATAAGTAGAACTCTTGGCACTTTAACTTTTCAGAGTTCTGCGTTTTTTTAATTTTTTCCCTGATTGAATTATTTTATTTGCTGACTGAAATATTTTATATATTTGCTGGCATTGTTTTTTTTTTTTTCCTGATCTCTTCGGAAACTTGTTCCCCTCCCCTATTTCTGTGGTGGTGTTAAAGTTTATAAATCTGGTCTAACAGCTTTTTTGTTATCTGACTGTTTCAAGGCCTGCTGGTTAAAAATAGCCCCTGTTTGTAAATTCCAGCATACACTGTTATAAACTCATTGTGTTCTGACTGAAGAGTGTTCTCAAAGAATCTGGAAATTTAATCGCTGATAAGTAGAATTCTTGGCACTTTCACTTTTCAGAGTTCTGCATTGTTTTAATTTTTGCCTGATTGAATTATTTTATGTATTTGCTGACTGAATTATTTTATATATTTCCCGGCTTTTTTTTTTGTTTCTGATCTCTTCTGAAACTGGTTCTGCCCCTATTTACAATTTTGTTATCTGATTGCTTCAAGGCTTCCTGATTTAAAATAGCCCATGTTTGTAAATTCCTGCATACACTGTTAGAAACTCCTTCTGTTCTGACTGAACAGCGCTCTCAAACAATCTGGAAATATAATGGCTGATAAATAGAATTCTTGGCTCTTTAACTTTTCTGAGTTCTGCATTGTCTTAATTTTTTGCCTCATTAAATTATTTTATATATTTGTTGACTGAATTATTTTACATATTAGCAAGCATTGATTTTTTGTTTCTGATCTCTTCTGAAACTGCCCCCCCCCATTTCTGTGGTGGCTTTAAAGTTTATAAAACTGGTCTAACAGCTTTTTTGTTATCTGATTGCTGCAAGGCTTGCTGATTTAAAATACCCCCTGTTCATAAATTCCTGCATACATGATGGAAACTCCTTGTGTTCTGACTGAAGAGTGCTCTCAAACAATCTGGAAATATAACCGCTGACTAGTAGAATTCTTGTTCTTTAACTTTTCAGAGTTCTGCATTAATTTTTTGCCTGATTGACTTATTTTACATATTTGCTGATGGAGTTATTTATATATTTGCTGGCATTCTTTTTTTTTTTTTTCTGATCTCTTCTGAAATTGCCCAACCCCTATTTCTGTGGTGGTGTTAAAGTTTATAAAACTGGTCTAATAGCTTTTTTAGCTGATTACTTCAATGTTTGCTGATTAAAAATAGCCCCTGTTTGTAAATTCCTGCATACACTGTTAGAAACTCCTGGTGTTCTAACTGAGGAGTGCCCTCAACCAATCTGGAAATATTTTTAAATGTGGATTTTTTTTCGGGTTTTTTTTTAAAATTTTTAAATTTTTTTTTTGTGATAAATTTTATAACTGGATTTTTTTTTTTTCTGATTTTTAAACTTGTTTTTTTTTCGGGGTTTTTAAATTTAAAACGGGTTAAATTTTTTGTTTCTACGTTTCAATTGGAAAAAATAGTTTTTTTTTAAAATTCCAGATCCTGATCTATTTTTCTATAAATTTTAAAAGAATTAAATTTTAGAAAATGTTTTTGGTTTCATTTTCAAGTTCTGCTTTTTTAATTTTGTAT
The DNA here is from genome assembly GCF_019279795.1 of Protopterus annectens. Taxonomy (NCBI): domain Eukaryota; kingdom Metazoa; phylum Chordata; order Ceratodontiformes; family Protopteridae; genus Protopterus; species Protopterus annectens. The sequence continues at coordinate 511,176,970 of NC_056726.1, read as the reverse complement.
TAAATTTTTTTTTGATTTAATTTTTGTTTTTTTTTTCTGTTTCCCTGAACTTTTCCTCCCCTTTTAAAATTTTTGATTTTTGCTTAAGGGTTCCCTGTTAAAAATAGCCCTGTTTGTAAATTTGCTCATTTAAAATTTTTTTCTGGACTAAAAATTAAATATAAGGATTAAATTTTTTTTAACTTTCTGACTGTCAATTTTTGCCCTTAAAAATTTTTTTATAATTTGTTACGTTTTTTACTATTGCAAGCTTGTTTTGCCTTTTTAAATTTTCTGGGGGGCTTTGTTTATAAAATGTCTAACACTTTTTTATCTGATTGTGAACTTGTTTTAAAAATCCCGTTTGTAAATTTGCTAATAAAACTTTTGTTTCCTAAAGATTTAAAAATCTAAAAATTTTTTGTTAAAATTTTTTTTTTAACCCCCAATTCTGTTTTTTTGGTTTTGACCTTTTTATATTTCTGTAATTATTTTTTTGGCTTCTTTTTTCCCCTTTGAAATTCCCTACGGGGGGGGTTTTGTTTATGAACGGTCTAAACTTTCTGATTATTTTCATGTTTTTTTAAAATCCCCTTTTTAAAAATTTCCCTGCA